>NC_060192.1:13042484-13327484 GCF_021184085.1 Oncorhynchus gorbuscha
AGGACGTTTGCTCGGTCTAGAGGGAGCGATGTGCATGGTCCAGCTGGGGATCCGAAGCCAAAACATCCGATCCCATTGCATCCTTCAATAGCTTGGAGAAGAAGTCGGTGGGGCGAGAGCCCTCCTCCACCCCCTCTGCCAGACCAACAACGCAAAGGCTATTATGTCTGGATCGGCCCTCCAGGTCCACCACTTTCACAGAAAGCCTCTGCACACTATCCTGCAATGACGTGCATAGCTTCTCTAACTCGTCGATCCTACCAGCGTTGAATTCAGAAGCTTTCTCAAGGTCCACAATACTCTGGCCATGTGAAGCGACCATTCTTAAGGATGCTCTCGATTTTGGTGTCCAGTTCAGCAATAGTGGCCTTAAGATCCTTAGCTATAGCAACACACAGCTCCCCCAGCTCCCTCAGCTGTGGATTTATTGTCTTTTGGTCACTTACTACTCGGCATTTTCATATAAAAAGTTACAATCTTGTATTAGAAAGAAAGGTTTGTTGTAAAAAGTGCCATAAAGTAGGTTAAATTAGATTATTTTGCAAAAAGGTTGCAGGAGCCTCTCACACACAGCCGTTCACTCCAACATGCTAGCTCTGCCCTAGTCTGGCTTTTTTATGGTGGTTTTGGAGCAGTGGCTTCTTTCTTGCTGAGCGGCCTTTCAGATTATGTCGATTTAGGACTCATTTTACTCTGGCTATAGATACTTTGTATGGGTTTTCTCCAGCATCTTCACAAGGTCTTTTGCTGTTGTTCTGGGATTGTTTTGCACTTTTCGCACCAAAGTACGCTAATCTGTAGGAGACAGAACGTGTCTCCTTCCTCAGTGGTATGACAGTTGTGTGGTCCCATGGTGTTTATACTTGCGTACTATTGTTTGTTCAGATGAACATGGTACCTTCAGGAGTTTGGAAATTGCTACCAAGGATGAACCAGACTCTACAATTTTGAGGTCTTTTCTGAGGTTTGATTTCTTTTGATGTTCCCATGATGTCAAGCAAAGAGCCACTGCGTTTGAATGTGAGCCTTGAAATACATCCATAGGTACACCTTCAATTGACTTAAATGATATCAGTTAGCCTAACAGCTTCTAAAGCCAAGATCTCATTTTCTGGAATTTTCCAAGCTATTTAAAGGCATAGTCAACTTATGGAATGTAAATGTCTGACCCACTGGAATTGTGATACAGTGAAATGATCTGTCTGTAAACAATTGTTGGAAAATGACTTGCGTCATGCACAAAACACTCAAACAATAACGGTGTACATGGAATACATGACACATAACAAAATAATACAGAATAAATTAATATCACCATAAATACTTAAAATATGTGGTTACAGTCTCTTCAGTTCAGAATAATTTCTAAGAGAAAAAGTACGCTTGGAGCTTGCAGAAAAGGTCTCGATGAACCAAAGGATACTCAGACCCTTTCTCCATGGAAAAACGGAAACTCACCCCCCCAACCTAAATTAGTATTACTTTGCACTCTGCTGGCGAGAACAAAAGACAGGACATCACACTCAGGTTCTAATCTAATCAATACATTACAAATATTTTCATATGACTCTCCCATTGTACTGTTTAAACATGTGTACACCCTCTCCCTCATGAAATTAACAAAAAAATGATTACCACAAATGATTACCATCACAATTAGCAATAACTGTAGCAACCCTGTGTTCATGAACGCGGATATCGACTTGACCACTTCAGCATGGTTTTGTGGCAGAGTTGATGCCCCGCAGGGCTACGGTTCAGATGGTTAAGGGTCTGCCATCCACCACGGACAAGCTCACTCTCCCTGCCTGTCTCATTACACTACGGTCAGATCAAGATAAACACAATGATCAGCTAAGGGAATTTTTTTATTGTTTTTATGTTGATGCTATACTAATACACCTGCTCTTACGCTCGTCGGATGTGGCAGGGCTTGCAAACTATTACTGACCACAAAGGGAAGCCCAGCCGCGAGCTGCTAAGTGACAAATGCCTACCAGATGAGCTAAATTACTTCTATGCGCACTTGAAGGCAAACAACACTTAAGCATGCATGAGAGCACAAGCTGTTCCGGACGACTGTGTGATCACACTCTCTGTAGCCAATGTAAGTAAGACCTGTAAACAGGTCAACATTCAGACGGATTACCAGGACGTGTACTCAGAGAACATGCGCTGACCAACTAGCAAGTGTCATCACTGACATTTTCAAGCTGTCCCTGACCGAGTCTATAATACCTACATGTTTAAAGCACATCCTGTGCCCAACAACGCCAAGGTAACCTGCCTGAATGACTACCGACCAGTAGCAGTCACGTCTGTAGCCATGAAGTGCTTTGAAAGGCTGGTCATGGCTCACATCCACATCATCATCCCAGAAACCCTAGACCCACTCCAATGTGCATACCACCCTAACAGATCTACAGATGACACAATCTCTATTGCATTCCACACTGCTCTTTCCCAGCTGGACAAAAGGAACACCTACGTGAGAATGCTGTTTAATGACTACAGCTCAGTGTTCAACAACATAGTGCCCTCAAAGCTCATCAATAAGCTAAGGACTCTGGAACTAAACACCTCCCTCTGCATCTGGATCCTGGAATTCCTGACGGACTACCCCAGGTGGTAAGGGTAGGCAACAACACATCTGCCACGTTAATCCTCCACACGTGGGCCCCTCATGGGTCCGTGCTTAGTCCCTTCTTTACACTCCCTGTTCACCCACGACACAACAGTGATAGGCCTGATCACTGATAATGATGAAACAGCCTATAGGGAGGAGGTCAGAGACCTCTTCCTCAACATGGACTTGGACTACAGGAAAAGGAGGGCCGAGCACTCCCCCATTCATATTGAAGGGCTGTAGTGGAGCAGGTCAAGAGCTTTGAGTTCATTGGTGTCCACATCACCAACACACTATCATGGTCCAAAAACACCAACTAGGGCAACACAACACCTATTTCCCCTCAGGAGACTGAAAAGGTTTGTCATGAGTCCTCAAAGTTCTACAGCTGCACCTTTGAGAGCATCTTGACTGGTTGCATCACTGCTTTCTGAGGAAACTGCTCGCCACTGGGCGCTACAGAAGGTAGTGTATACGGCCAGGTACATCACGTGGGCCAAGCTTCCTGCCATCCAGGACCTCTATACTAGGTGATGTCAGAGGAAGGCCCTAAAAATTGTCTCAGTGTCACCATTGTCTCTGCTACCGCACGGCGAGTGTTACCGGAGCACCAAGTCGAGGTCCAAAAGGCCTCTTAGCAGCTTCTACTCCTAAGCCATAAGACTGCTGAGCTAAATGGTTACCTGGACTATTTGCATTTATCCATGCATAGTCACTTTACCCCTACCTACAGTTAAAGTCGGAAGTTTACATACAATGAGTCATTAAAACTCATTGTTCAACTACTCAAAAAATGTCTTGTTAACAAACTACAGTTTTGGCAAGTTGGTTAGGACATCATTTGTGACTAATAAATGCATTCCTTGTTTATAGACTAACTCTTTGATTGACTACACCTTCATAAATTAGTAGGCCAATTGGTCAATCCTAAATTGTAGAGTTATTTACACTGCACAACACATGTTTGGGTTCTAACTTTAAATCTCTGAGCTAACCTTGACTCATTTAATTATTGCTGGAACTTGGATTGTCAGGATTAGCTCTTAGTATCCAGACATAAATAATTGCATAACTGTCATCTTAGACAAGTGTAATTATAGTTTAAAGGACTGGTGATGCAAGACTAGCTATATTGCTAGATCCACTAGAGACACTTCTGGCCTAATGACATGATTATGGAGTCAGATTGATAAATGCAGTTTATTGTTCAACATCATTTTTAACCCAACTACACAGCCTGACAAAACTGCCAGTCTGTTGGAGAGAAAAACTTGAACAAGTGAAAGAATGAAAGATAACTTGAATATAGTCCCTGACCATGCAATTACCTTCACACTAAACGCTGCCATTCTCCCCCTGAAGAACGGCAGCAAACTATTTGTCCTAATTTAATGGGATTCCACTACAGTGGTTTTTTAATTTATATTGAGAATCAGGCAGAGCGGGAGGATGTCTGAAAGTTTATTCAGGTCTCGTCACTGTCAGAGGGAAACACAAGAGCTCAGATAGCAGCACCTGCAGGAACAGGGCTCAGGATAATGATGGGCTATTGTGTATTAACATCAAGGGAATACTGTAAAATGAATACTTGGCATCCGACGTCGGGCTGACTGTGTGGACGGATGGAGCAGGGAAGGCGAGCAGGGTAGGCACGCACAGCCTATATCAGGAGTTAATTTAATGGGTTGTGTTGATTTGGTTTGGATTGTGTATAATTTTGTATGTCTCTTCCTCGAGGACAGCAAACAAACTATAATTGAGAAAATTGAAGGGAGTGCGTTCAATTTATTAGGGGATGCTGTTTTGGTTTATCCATCCTGTTGCATCCATACACATACATCATTATAGACAAGATTTGGATTGTACGAAATTCACTCCACCTTAATATAGATATGGAAATAATCTATTTTACACTGTGACATGCACGCATGCACACACTCACACACATAAAGGCACAGACACCCGCACGCACAAACCCTCAGCCATAGAGCTTAGTATTATTTCACACAGGGCCGCGGCAGGTCTGTTTGGATATTCATGTGTTGGCCTGTAGCCCAAAATTACTACATTATTACGCTGCCTGTTTTATTTGTAATATGATAACGACATATGGTAAATACAACAGTGTTTGTTTTTTAAAATCTATAACCCCCCAAGAAATGAGACGGTAGATACAGTGTGTAGAACTGAAACAGAAGAAGACGTCAAGACACTATATTTCTGAATAATTCATCAACATGTAGACGCCTTCTGAGAATTAGATTACGTTTATACTGAATATCAGTTCTGTGGGGGGAAAAGAGAACGGAGAGGGAAATAGTTATGGAGAGAGAGGGGAACGATTGTAAACAAAGCTGTAGCCTATGAGGCATGGTGCTATGGCATCTGGGTTTGTTTCAGGGGAGAAGCTGAATAATTGATGAACAAACATATTAATATAACGAGGGTTATGTGACTGTTTCCCATCTCTTTAATATTCCATATAAGATTATAGCCCAAATTGCCTTGCATTATTGCCAAATTCATTCAATAAAAAATGCAGACAGTATTTATTCTGTTCTGAATAAAATGAGATTGAGCCGATCACTGTGTATTTTCTCCCTGAAAACATATTTAGATTCTCACAGTAATGTAATGAGAAGTTTTGTTTAAAATTGACACAGAACCATGTCTCCTAACTGATGCTGATGAGCTTTAAGACTGAGGGGGGTAAATAATGATTTGATTAAGCCTGCTTGAGCAACCACAAAAATCATTGGAAACTTAGGAGAGAAAAAGAAACACAAAAGAGAAGACTATAGCGGAATACTAATACACTGAAAGGCCTCGACACTTTTGTTTGTGGAGTTGTGTGTGTTTTAGGTTATAGGGGCCCTGTGCAACTTGGAAATTGGAATTGGCCCTCTTCTGTCTATTACCTGACAGTATTGACTGAGTGATAGTGTGCCCAGACAGTGCACTGAGGATCTGTGGAAGTGTGTAAGAAAGACACAGTAATAGGCCATTACTCCCCAACCCCTGCTCATCTCCCCCAATCTGCCTCCAGGATCTCCACTGACAGGGAGAATACCAAATGACAGATGTTCATTTCAGAGGACAAATGGAGAGAGAAAGAGGGAGAGAGAGAGAGTGGGGTTGAGTGACAGACAGAGCAGCGAGATGAGGAAGAGCGAGTCAGAGAGGAACACAGAGGGAAAGAGAAAGGAGAAAGGAGGTATGTTTGGGTGATAAAGTCACATGAAAAGGAAATGTGATACACAGATAAAGTAAAGGCCCTTACAGCAAAAACCAGTTGATCACAAGTGAAATCGTGTTTTGGCAAACACTTCACGTCGGAAATTATTCAGACCACTTTTTGTTATGTTACAGCCTTATTCTAAATGTATTAAATAGTTTTCCCCCTTATCAATCAACACACAATAGCCCATAATACATTTTTGCAAATTAATAAAAAATACCAAAATGAAATATCACATTTACATATAGTACCAGTCAAAAGTTTGGACACACCTAGTGTTACGCGGAATGACGCTGGAGAGATGAAGCAGGTACAGGGAGTAAACATTTAATAAACAACTGACATAGACGAGACAGGAACAGTGACAGCAAACTAATACTAAAGACAAAAACAATACAATGCAGCAGTGGGGAACAGAGCAGGGATCATAGTGGAGGAAATAAACAGGTGATAAGTGAGTCCAGGTGAGACCAATAACGCTGATGCGCGTGACGAGGGAAGGCAGGTGTGAGTGATGGATGGCAGGAGCGTGTGATGCAGGGTAATCTGGCGCCCTCAAGCACCAGGGGAAGGGAAGAGCGGGAGCAGACGTGACAACAAGTCATTCCAGGGTTTTTCTTATTTTTTACTATTTTCTACATTGTAGAATAATAATGAAGACATCAAAACTCTGAAATAACATACAGTACCAGTCAAAAGTTTGGACACACCTACTCATTCAAGGGGTTTTCTTCTTCTTAAAAAAAAACTATTTTCTACATTGTATAATAATAGTGAATAACAGTGAAGATATCAAAACTATGAAGTAATACATATTGAATCATCTATTAACCATAAAACTGTTAAAATGTTTTAAATATATTTTAGATTTGAAATTCTTCCAAGTATTCACCCTTTGCCTTGATGACAGCTTTGCACACTCTTGGCATTCTCTTAACCAGCTTCACCTGGAACGCTTTTCCAACAATATTGAAGGAGCTACCACATATGCTCAGCACTTGTTGGCTGCTTTTCCTTCACTCTGCGGTCCAACCCATCCCAAACCCTCTCAATTGGATTGAGGTCGGGTGATTGTGGAGGCCAGGTCATCTGACGCAGCACTCCATCACTCTCCTTCTTGGTCAAAAAGCCCTTACACTGCCTGGAGGTGTGTTGGGTCATTGTCCTGTTGTCCCACTAAGCGCAGACCAGATGGGATGGCATATTGCTGCAGAATCCTGAGGTAGCCATGCTGATTAAGTGTGTTGAATTCTAAATAAATCACTGACAGTGTCACCAGCAAACCACCACCACACCAGCACACCTCCTCCTCCATGCTTCACGTTAGGAACCACACATGCAGAGATAATCCATTCACCTACTCTGCATCTCACAAAGACACAGCGGCCTGTTACTTGAACTCTGTGAAGCACCTACAGTGAGGGAAAAAAGTATTTGATTCCCTGCTGATTTTGTACGTTTGCCCACTGACAAAGAAATTATCAGTCTATAATTTTAATGGTAGGTTTATTTGAACAGTGAGAGAAAGAATAACAACAACAAAAAATCCAGGAAAATCCATGTCAAAAATGTTATAAATTTATTTGCATTTTAATGATAAATATATATTTGAACGCACACATCCAAAGTTATTATTAGTAAGGAAAACAACAATGAAGGCAATGCGGACGCCAGCCGGAAAATGCTCCAGGGGGAGAATGTTTGTGCAAGTTCTGTTCTGACTGGAGATGTGCAAATGTCTGCTTACTTGATTTGGGGAAACACTGGGGAAGTGCTTGGGCTCTCATCGAAGAGAAAAGTTTGTCCGGATAAATAATGCCTCAAACGTAAATTGTCGAATACAGTGAAACCGGCTACTTTTATGTTAATTAATGGGGGGGGGGGGGGAACACATCTCAATCCAAACTGTTGTTGGAAAATTAAACTTGTTAGAAAATAATTTGAAATTGACAAGTTAAAACATATAGATAATTAGCAGGCAACGTGCCTTGGTTTGAGGGCAGTGTGGGTTTACTGAGCTGTTGCGTAACAATCACATATTGGAACAGTGAGAATATTCTGACATCATGCTCATAATAAAAACTCACGTTGGGGTGACCGTTAGAGATATTTGGAACTGATGTGTGAAAAGGTTAACGTGACCGTGTTCAATTACTTTATGCACATAGTGCAGCAGTCTCTAAGCTGCAGAGTCAGATAACCCAGGTGACACCGGATGCTGTAGATGTCCTGGAGGGCAAGCAGTGTGCCCCTGATGATGCGTTTTGCTGACCGCACCACCCTCTGGAGACCACTGCAATTGCCGTACCATGCAATAATACATCCCGACCAGAGGGCTCTTGATTGTGCATCCGTAGAAGTTTGTGAGGGTCTCAGAGGCCAAGACACACTTCTTCAACCTCCTGAGGTTGAAGAGGCGCTGTTGCGCCTTCTTCACCACACTGTCGGTTTGAAGGGACCATTTCAGGTCCTCAGTGATGTGCACGCCGAGGAGCGAGGTGTCGGGGTCCGCAACATGGCTGGCATTCCCTTCATAATGCGTGATTATCTGAAGTCCCTACCACTTTTGTCACACATTGTCACACAACAATGACATTTCAATCAAATGTATTCATAAAACCCTTCTTACATCAGCTGATGTCACAAAGTGCTGTACAGAAACCAAGCCAAAAAAACAAGCAGCAAGCAATGCAGGTGTCAAAGCACGTGGCTAGGAAAACTCTCTAGAGTTCAAAACCTAGGAAGAAACCTAGAGAGGAACCAGGCTATGAGGGGTGGCCAGTCCTCTTCTAGCTATGCTGGGTGGAGATTATAACAGAACATGGCCAAGATGTTCAAATATTCATAGATGACCAGCATGGTCAAACAATAATAATCACAGTGGCTGTAGAGGGTGCAACAGGTCAGCACCTCAGGAGTAAATGTCAGTTGGCTTTTCATAGCCGATCATACAGAGTATCTCTACCACTCCTGCTGTCTCTAAAGAGTTGAATACAACAGGTCTGGGACAGGTAGAACGTCCAGTGAACAGGTCAGTGTTCCATAGCCGCAGGCAGAACAGTTTAAACTGGAGCAGCAACACAAACAGGTGGACGACCAGGTGGACACATTGTCACGTTATCACATTAACTTCACATAAGATTGTGTGATCACATGAAAACATGTTTTTTTGGAACACTTCACGTGTAAGAGTTTTTCCGTAAGGGTATGGCGTTGACATGACGAGTTTGGGAAACTGCCTTCGTCTGTAAGGTTCAGGGCGGACTAAACAGTGGGGCACCGAGGCAACCATCACCCCCAGGAGAATCCAGTCCTTTTGGGGGAATCAGAATGAAAACGATATGTTATCACAAAATGAAGCAGAATGAGGCAGAATTGAAAGAGGTCTATTAATTAACAAATGGATTCGATATGCTTGCTCCCTCTCAATCGACACTATGGAGGCTTTGATAAAGGAGGATAGGCAGGGTAAACACCTTATACTTTCTCAACCTCTGATTTCTCAAGCTCATTCTGGCCTTCTCACTCTCTCTCTCCTCTTTTCTGTCTCTCTCGTTCTCTCTAACAATCTCTCTTTCTTTTTCTTCCTCTCTACCACTCTCTTTCTCCCTCCTTCTGTCTCTCTCTGATTAGGTGACAGTCAGGAACTGAAGCCTGTAGGTCACTGTAATGTTCTTAATCTGGAATGAAACCCAGAGAACCGGGATTAAATCAACAACACAGTGCAACATCAAAGCCTTCAGTCTCATATTCCGTTAGTAAAACACTGCAGGTGAGGCTGTGAGACTAGATATGGAATGTTTTGAAGAGCACCTACACACTAACATTCTACACAAACGCCCAAGAACACTGCATTATATTCCGAACTACATGTTCCATGCAAAATTGTCCCTGGTCTGAGTATGTTTGAAGTAAACACAAGCACTGGCATTTCAGTGCATTATTATTATTAAACTTGTTAGTATGATCACCAGCGTCTCTAGCCCTCATTAAAATGTCCTGGGCGGTGCAGCTGCAGTCGGGCTAGGTGGACACAGCGTCCCTAGTACTTCCCCAGTCCTCCTTTTCAACAAGATAGACAAGGCGTCACGTTTACTCGGCAGTACTTATGGTTAATCACAAAGCATCATCACCTCTCTGAACCCACAGATTATTCAAGCCCAGCTTGTTGTCCAAAAAAACACACATCACAACTCCGAGGAAAATACTCTCCGTATTTATTATTTAATTTTTATGTTTCTGTTTAAAAATGTTCACTTTAAGTCCCTCTTTCATTCACACTGATTTAAAATGGATTCAAATGGATAAAAACAAGAACAAATGATAGCCATTATTTTTAGAACAAAAAAATAAGATATATTCACCTTTACATTTTAGAGTGTTCTTTCTCCAAAGGACCAGGGGGCATATTTGATTTAGGAAATGTTTTCTCTACTTACTCGCCCACAAAATACACCTAACCTCAGAGCGCTACTCTGATTTGAGGTGTGGATAGATTTCTTGCTTTACAAATGCTCTATGAATATAGCCTAATGTGTACATTATATTTTGAGTCCATACACAGCAGACTGAAATTGCAGATATTTCACACACGTAGGCCTCTGAGAGTTCCATCACAGTAAACATCACAGGAAACTGTCCTAACAGTAGTTGCTTATTATTTCTGTATGCATCATAAACCAAAAGAAGCCTTCGAAAGAAGTAAACCATGGAGTTGTTAAAGTTAGATTTCCCTTTCAAAGAACCCCTGTGGTAGAAAGAAAACTCTAGTTACAATCTGTCTTTTGCGTGAAAGATGCAACATTTTTGTAACCAAACATATTTCTTTACAGCCAACAATACAAAATAAAAACAAGTGAACACAACACCTCGGTGGCTGTTCCTAAAGAAATATCATTATGCTCGATCTGAGATGAATGAACAGTGGCACCATTTGATCCAGGAGCTTTGAAGCGACGTCTCCCCTTTATCATCACAAACATCTCACACATGGCGACAAGAGAGTGCTACAGGGAAAAGAAGGGATCAAACAGAGAGATTGGGGAAAAAAGTTTCAGTCAGCGGTTTGGTTTATTTCGCAGAAGGTGTATGTGAGTCAAACGGGCTCTACCACCATCGTGATTGAAGGGGAGGAGGCCTCCTCAAGATGAGAGATAGAAGATGAAGGAAGGATGTGGCTTGGCAATTGAAGCGGCTTGACAATTGAAAATGGAAGGTTTTTAAAAAGAGAAGTAGTGACAGCATGGAATAGAAAAGTGAGCATGTCAAAGGGTGATAGAAGTGCTTCAGCTTGGAGGTATGGATTTTCTTGCCATGAAAGTGAGCAAGTAGCTGTCACTGTTGTGACAAATGTAAGAAAGGCCCAGTCTCGGTACTACTGCACATCTACAGTCCCTTCAGGAAGTATTCATACCCCTTGATTTAGTCCATATTTTGTTGTGTTACGGCCTGAATTCAAATAGATGTATTTTTCTCACCAATCTATACACAATACCTGATAATGACAAAGTGAATGTGTGTTTTTTTTTAATTGTAGCAAATTTATTGAAAATTAAATATAGAAATATCTCATTTGCATAAGTATTCACACCCCTGAGTAAATACACAATATAATCATCTTTGGCAGCGTTTACAATTGTAAGTATTTCTGGTTAAGTCTCTAAGAACTTTGCATACCTGGATTGTACAGCATTTGCACATTATTGTGTTTAAAATTCTTCAAGCTCCGTGAAGTTGGTTGTTGATCAATCCTAGACAGCCATTTTCAAGTCTTGCCATAGATTTTCAAGCCCATTTAAGTCCAAATTGTAACGAGGCCACTCAGGAACATTCCATATCATTTTGGTATGCAACTACAGTGTATAATTGGCATTATATTTTAGGTAATTGTCCTTCTAAGAGGTGACTTTGTCCCCCAGTGTCTGTTGGAAAGCAGACTGAAACAGCTTTTCCTCTAGGATTTGAACTGTGTTTAGCTTTATTCTGTAAGTTTGAATCCTAACCCCCTATTCCTTTCTGATGACAAGCATACCGATATCATGATGCAGGCACCAACATGCTTGAAAATATGAAAAGTGGTACTCAGTGATATGTTTTGTTGGATTTCAGCCAAATATAACATTTCGTATATATGTCTTTGCCAAAAAAAAAATCAGTTTCACTTTTGTCCCTTGTTGCAAACAGGATGTATGTTTTGGAATATTTGTTTTCTGTACAGGCTTCCTTCATTTCACTCTGTTATTTAGGTTAGTATTGTGGAGTAACTACAATGTTGTTGATCCACCCTTAGCTTTCTCTTATCACAGTCATTAAACTCTGTAATGGTTTTGAAGTCACCATTAGCCTCATTCTTTCCTCTCCGCAAACTGAGTTAGGAAGGACTTTCTAGTGTAATTAATAAAATAAAGTGTAATTAATATTCAATATCTGTTTTTTTTCACCCATCAACCAAAAAGTGCTCCTCTTTGTAAGGCCTTGGAAACTGCCCTGGTCTTTGTGGTTGAATCTATGTGTCACGCCTTGGTCTTAGTATTTTGTGTTTTCTTTAATTATTTGTTCAGGCCAGGGTGTGACATGGGGTTTTTGTATTGTCATATTGGGGTTTTTGTAGGCATTGGGATTGTGGTTGATTAGGGGTGTGTCTAGTATAGGCTTGGCTGCCTGAGGCGGTTCTCAATCAGAGTCAGGTGATTCTTGTTGTCTCTGATGGGGAACCGTATTTAGGTAGCCTGGGTTTCACTTTGTATTTTGTTGGGTGATTGTTCCTGTTTCTGTGTAGTTTCACCAGATAGGCTGTATTAGGTTTCACGTTCCGTTTTGTTGTTTTGTATTTATATCAGTTATTTCATGTACCGCGATCCATTCATTAAAGACATGAGTAACCACCACGCTGCATTTCGCTCCGACTTTCTTTCAACAAACGAAGAACGCCGTTACAGAATCACCCACCACACACGGACCGAGTGGCGTGGTAACAGGCAGTGACAGCATGAGCAGCGAAAGGAGGATGAATTATTTGGAGAATGGACATGGGAAGACGTTATGGACAGCAGAGGTATGGAGTATACTACGTGGGAAGAAATAGACAGGTAGGCGGTCGACCCAGAGAGAGTGCCGGAGCCCGCCTGGGATTCGCTGGAGCAGTGCGAAGAGGGCTATAGGAGAATGGAGTCGAAGAGAAATGTCATGTTTTGTCTTATTTTGTCTTGTCATTTTGCTTTTCCCTCTGTTCGTTTTCCCCCTGCTGGTCTTTTTAGGTTCGTTCCCCTCTTTCTCTCTTCCTCCCTCTCTCTTCTCTCTATCGCTCCGTTCCTGCTCCCAGCTGTTCCTATTCCCCTAATCAATCATTTAGTCTTCCCACACCTGTTCCCTATCTTTCCCCCTGATTAGAGTCCCTATTTCTCCCCTTGTTTTCCGTTTCTGCCCTGTCGGATCCTTGTCTATTGTTCACCGTGCTGTGTCTGTGTATCGCCCTGTCGTGTCGTGTTTCCCTCAGATGCTGCGTGGTGAGCAGGTGTCTGAGTCTGCTACGTTCAAGTGCCTTCCCGAGGCAACCTGCAGTTCTTGATCGAGTCTCCAGTCTGTTCTCGTCATTACGAGTGGAATTATGCCTTATGATTGTAAATTGACTTTACTGGATTAAAGACTCTGTTTTCGCCAAGTCGCTTTTGGGTCCTCATTCACCGGCATAACAAGAAAGACACGGCGGCGCAGAAAGAAACCCGAAAGTCACCCCCAAAAATGTATTGGGGGAGGGCTCAGGGAGGGAGTAGCAGAGTCAGGAGTCAGACCTGAGCCTACTCTCCCTGTTAATCGTGAGGAGCAGCAATATAAGGACTTCTGGACTTGGGAGGAGATATTAGATGGAAAAGGACCCTGGCCTCAGCCTGGAGAATATCGCCGTACCAAGGAGGAACTAGAGGCTGTAAAAGCGGAGAGGCGCTGGTATGAGGACGCAGCACGGCGACGTGGATGAAAGCCCGGGAATCAGCCCCAAAAATTTATTGGGGGGGGGGGCTTACAGGGAGTATGGCTACGCCAGGTAGGAGACCTGCGCAAACTCCCTGTGCTTACCGGGGGGCTAGAGAGACCGGGCAGGCACCGTGTTATGCTATGGAGCGCACGGTGTTTTCAGTGCGGGTGCATAGCCCGGTGCGGTTCATACCAGCCCTTCGTATTGGCCGGGCTAGAGTGGGCATCGAGCCAGGTAAGGTTGGGCAGGCTAGGTGCTCAAGAGCTCCAGTGCGCCTGCACGGTCCGGTCTATTCAGAGCCACCTCCACACACCAGTCCTCCGGTAGCAGCTCCCCGCACCAGGCTTCCTGTGCGTGTCCTCAGCCCAGTACCACCAGTGCCAGCACCACGCATCAGGCCTTCAGTGCGCCACGCCTGTTCAGCACAGCCAGAGCCTTCCTTCCCTCCTGCGCTGTCGGAGTCTCCCGCCTGTTCAGCGCTATCAGAGCCTTCCTCCTCTACAGCGCTGCTGGAGTCTCCTGTCTGTTCAGTGCTACCAGAGCCTTCCTTCCCTCCTGCACTGTCGGAGTCTCCCGCCTGTTCAGCGCTATCAGAGCCTTCCTCCTCTACAGCGCTGCCGGAGCCTCCTGCCTGTTTGGAGCAGTCTGGGCTGCCAGTCTGCATGAAGCAGCCAGAGCTGCCAGTCTGCAAGGAGCTGCTAGTCTGCAAAGAGCTGCCAGTCTGCAAGGTGCTGCCAGCCTGCATGGAGCAGTCAGAGCTGTCAGTCTGTATGAAGCAGCCAGAGCTGTCAGTCTGCATGAAGACACCAGAGCTGTCAGTCTGCATGAAGCAGCCAGAGCTGTCAATCTGCATGAAGCAGCCAGAGCTGTCAGTCTGTATGAAGCAGCCAGAGCTGTCAGTCGGCATGAAGCAGCCAGAGCTGTCAGTATGCAAGGAGCTGTCAGTCTGCATGGAGCAGCCAGAGCTGTCAGTCGGCATAGAGCAGCTAGATCCGCCAGTCAGCCATGATCTTCTAGATCTGCCAGTCAATCAGATTCTTCCAGATCTGCTAGTCAACCAGGATCTACCAGAGCCGGCTACCTACCTGAGCTTCATCTCAGTACTGGGCTTCCTCTCAGTACTGGGCTTCCTCTCAGTACTGGGCTTCCTCTCAGTATTGGGCTGCCCCTTAGTCCCGAGCTGCCCCTCAGTCACGAGCTGCTCCTCAGTTCAGTGGGTTTCTGGGTGAGGACTATTAGGCCATGGTCGGCGGCGAGGGTGGATTATCCCAGGACGCAAAGGGGAGGAACTAGGACATTAATGGAGTGGGGTCCACGTCCCGAGCCGGAACCGCCACCATGGACAAACGCCCACCCGGACCCTCCCTATGGTTTTGAGGTGCGTCCGGGAGTCCGCACCTTGGGGGGGGGGGGGGGGGTTCTGTCACGCCTTGGTCTTAGTATTTTGTGTTTTCTTTAATTATTTGTCCAGGCCAGGGTGTGACATGGGGTTTTTGTATTGTCGTATTGGGCTTTTTGTAGGCATTGGGATTGTGGTTGATTAGGGGTGTGTCTAGTATAGGCTTGGCTGCCTGAGGCGGTTCTCAATCAGAGTCAGGTGATTCTTGTTGTCTCTGATGGGGAACCGTATTTAGGTAGCCTGGGTTTCACTTTGTATTTTGTTGGGTGATTGTTCCTGTCTCTGTGTAGTTTCACCAGATAGGCTGTATTAGGTTTCACGTTCCGTTTTGTTGTTTTGTATTTATATCAGTTATTTCATGTACCGCGATTCATTCATTAAAGACCTGAGTAACCACAACGCTGCATTTCGGTCTGACTTTCTTTCAAAAAAAACGAAGAACACCGTTACACTATGCTTTAAATTCAACTGCTCGCCTGAGGGACCTTACAGATAATTGTCTGGGTGTAGTACAGAGATGAGTTAGTCATTAAAAAAAGAATGTCCATGCTACTTATTATGTGACTCGTTAAGCACATTTTTACTCCTGAAATCATTTAGACTTGCCATAACAAAGGGGTTGAGTACGTATTGACTCAAGACATTTCAGCATTTCATTTTTTATACATTTTTTTTACATTTTAAAAAGATCATTCCACTTTGACATTATGGGGTATTGTGTGTAAGTCACTGCTACCCTCAATTTTGGAAGAAGACAGAAAATGTATCCATAAGTCACATTTTATTTGTGTAAGGACAAAGGCTGGAGTAGAGAAGCAGATCTTGCACATTAATGAGATGCTATTGAGCACACACTACACTGTCTTAGACAAGGACTACATGCTTTCTGGTAAGTTTTGATTATAATACTGGATGGGGTGAATATATTTTACAAGACATACATGATTGTTTGCTAACTAGTATGTAGTAGCCGAAAGCAAAGTGTGTTTAAATAATTTCTACCTTTGAACAATTTCTGCTAGTTAGCTTGAGCCTACTAACTGAGGAGTGTTAATTCACCTGTTTCCATACATGTTTCATTTGAACCCTTTCCTATGTGAGTTGCAAATATCTCTAAAGGTCGCCCCAGAGTGAGTTTTGTTATCCGCGTGATGTTAGAACGTTCTCTCCATCCCAGAATGTGATTGTTACACAGCAGTACATTTAATCCATGCTACCCTCAAACCAAGGCACACAGCCTGTTTTTATTTATAGGCAGTTTCAAATGATTTTCTAACAAGTTTTTATTTTCTAAGAACAGTTTGAATTGAGATGTGTGCCGTCTCCTTATTCATTCATATAAAAATAGTCATTTTTACTTTTGATAACAATTCATTTTTGGGACATTTCTGACCTGGACTAAATTTCCCAAGCACTTCCCAATTGTTTGTGCAGTTCAAGTCTGCAGACATTTGCGCATCTTCCGTCAGAACAGGATCTGCACACACGTGTTCACATTTTCCGTCTGTTGCTCGCATCACAGTCATTGTTGATTTCGTTACTAATAATAACTTTGGAAATGTGTACGTTTCTATCAAAGTAAGTGCCTTATTATGTTATAATAGTTTCTGTATGTTGTTTCTACTGTAGCTCACTGTATGTATGGAGCATATTATATTTGTGTATATTCTTTATAAACGTGGACACAGGAGGTAACGTTTCCCATTTCATGACCTTTATGGTGTTATATTCAATTGTGCTTATGTTGCTAGCTACATTCTTCTGTCAGCTCTGTACAACAATGCTAATTGTGTCAGAGAAGTATTATGTTGTGTTGTATTTTGAAGCTAACCTGCCCTTATGACTCCCAAGTGGTGCAGTGGTCTACGGCACTGCATCTCAGTGCTAGAGGCATCACTACAGACACCCTGATTCGAATCCATGCTGTATCACAACTGACTGTGATTGGGTGTCCCATAGGGCGGTGCACAATTGGCCTAGCATCGTCCGAGTTTGGCCAGTGTAGGCCGTCATTGTAAATAATAATTTGTTGTTAAATTACTTGCCTAGTTAAATAAAGGTTTAATAAAATAAAAATGATATGACCATTGTTTGTTTTAATTTGGCCTATTTATCATAGCTCTGTTCAGCCCTGCTTTCTTCTCTTGTGGAGCTCAACAGTTACTGTTTCTTGCTGTTATCTCAAATTTTGTCACACCCTGACCATAGTTTGCTTTGTATGTTTCTATGTTTTGTTTGGTCAGGGTGTGATCTGAGTGGGCATTCTATGTTGTGTGTATAGTTTGTCTGTTTCTGTGTTTGGCCTGATATGGTTCTCAATCAGAGGCGGGTGTTAGTCACTGTCTCTGATTGGGAACCATATTTAGGTAGCCTGTTTGGTGTTGGGGTTTGTGGGTGATTGTTCCTGTCTCTGTGTTTGCACCAGATAGGGCTGTTTTGGTTTTTCACATTTCTTGGTTTTGTTAGTCTATTCATGTATAGTTTCTTTATTAAAGAACCATGAATAATAACCACGCTGCGTTTTGGTCCGCCTCTCCTTCGACACAAGAAAACCGTTACAAATTTGTGATTTTGTCAATGTAATATTATTTTTATAGCAGTGTTTATTATGTTACTTCTTTGTAATATTGTTTTGTTGCTATATCCTAACCCTGTATTCAAATTACTAATCATTCCTCTTTATTCTGTACTTTCAGAAACCACACATTATTTGTCAATATCATAAATGGAACTGGACATGTTTGGAGCTGAAGAGCGAGGTTTTTGTATGCTAGTGTACACTCCTTAACAGTTTCACTGGATGAAAACACAGCAAGAAAACACATAGGCCAATATGTAATAGTCGTCTATCTATAAGAACATTTCTTACTTGCCATTTAGGATGGTAGTAGCATTGTTGATGAAATGCAGGCACCGTAGCAGAACTAGGAAGCAGTATTGGAAAAGAGGGTGGCAAAGAAGGGAGTTGCAAACATAGGATCTGTGCCCCAGTATTTTCTTCGGGAGTTCTTCTTCACTATCCCCATGAGAAGGACTGTCACCAGGAAGGTATACATTTCACTAATTGTGGTTGTCACTCATTTAGCGAGTTCCCCCCCACTCCTAGCTTCAAGGCATAGTGATTGGTCTCCTTTACTATGTCTCCCACCAGCTCCTTTGTCAGAAACAACTTGAAGCACTCTGCCTCAGATGGAAATGGAAAGGGGCGTTGCACCCAAGAATGGGACTCATCAAAACAAACAGCAGGGCCAGGAGGGGTGAAATGGCTGGTGGCCTCAATCACCACCAGCATCTTCAAAAGGACCTGGGACTTCGTCAGTGAACAAGGGGGTCCTCAGATTAAGGGTTCTCAATGGCTACAAGGTTGTGGGGCAGCTCCTCACTGTCAGAATCTGATTCCTGACTTTCATACTTAGACTCATTGTCAGAATTTTAAAAAAGCTCCAGAATTTCCGCATTTGTGAATTGTCTCCTTTTGAAAGACATTGCTAATGCTACAGCTTAGCTCACTAGCTTACATACATAAACAATAACACTGTCACGCCCTGACCTTAGTATTATTTGTTTTCTTTATTATTTTGGTTAGGTCAGGTTGTGACATGAGTGATGTATGTGTTTTTGCGTGTCAGCACTTGTTTATGTATAGCGTCATGTTCGTTTTGTAAGTTAAGTTTCTTTGTTTCATTAAAGAAGAATGTATTCACATCACGCTGAGCCTTGGTCTCCTCCATACAACGAACGTGACAGAATAACCCACCAAACAAGGACCAAGCAGTGTGAAAGGGAGGAACAGCGGTTTGTGGAAGAATGGACCCGGGAGAAGAATGAGTGGGTAACAACCTGGGAGGAGATAGAGAGGTGATCGATCCAGGGAGAGTACCAGAGCCCACTTGGGATTCTATGGAACAGTGCGAGGAGGGATACAGGAGAATGGAGGAACGGCGACGATATAAGGGTACACGGCTTGCACGGAAGCCAGAGAGGCAGCCCCAATATTTTTTGGGGAAGGGGCACATGAGGAGATTGGCTGAGTCTGGTAGGAGACCTAAGCCAACTCACGGTGTCTCCAGTGCACCCGGTGCGCTCTATTCCAGCTCCTTGCATTTGCCGGGCTAGAATGGGCATCCAGCCAGGAAGGAGGGTGCCGGCTCAGCGCTCCTGGTCTCCAGTATACCTCCATGGACCAAGATATCCTGCGCCGGCTCTGCGTACTGTGAGTCTGCACAGGCCTGTGCATCCTGTGCCAGTGCCCTGCATTTGCAGTGCAAGTATAAACATCCAGCCAGGACGGGTTGTGTCAGATCTTACACTCCAGACTTCCAGTACGCCTCCACAGCCCCAGTACGCCTCCACAGCCCAGTACGGTACATGTCCCCAGCCTAGTACCACCAGTGCCAACACCATGCACCAGACTTCCTGTGCGTCTCCAGAGCCCTGTACGCCCTGTTCCTCCTCCCCGCACTCGCCCTGAGGTGCGTGTCCTCAGCCCGGTAACACCAGTGCCGGTACCACGCACCAGGACTCCAGTGCGTCTCCAGGGTCCAGTACTCCCTGTTCCTGCTCCTCGCACTCACCCTAGGTGTGTGTCCCCAGCCCGGTACCACCAGTGCATGCCCCACACATCAGGCCTATAGTGCACCTCTGCAGTCCAGTACTCCCTGTTCCTGCTCCTCGCACTTGCCCTGACGTGCTTGTCCCCAGCCCGGTACCATCAGTGCCGGCACCACGCACCAGGCCTATAGTGTGCCTCGGCAATCCAGTACGCCCTGTTCCTCCTCCCCGCACTCGCCATGAGGTGCGTGTCCCCAGCCTGGTACCACCAGTGCCGGCACCACGCACCAGGCCTACAGTGCGCCTCGCCAGTCCAGAGCGTCCGGCGACAGTTCCCAGTCCAGAGCGTCCGGCGACAGTACCCAGTCCAGAGCGTCCGGCGACAGTCCACAGACCGGAACCTCCTACGACCGGCCGCAGACCGGAACTTCCTACGACGGGTCGCAGTCCAGAACCTACCACGACGGGTCACAGTCCGGATCCGCCAGAGTCCCCCTCCAGTCCGATCCGCCAGAGTCCCCCTCCAGTCCGGATCCGCCAGAGTCTCCCTCCAATCCAGAGGTGCCACTCACTCCAGACTCGACCATCAGTCCAGTGGCATCCTCTAGTCCGTGGTCGGCGGTGACGGTTCCCTCTCAAGAGACATTAAGTAAGTGGGATGAGTCTGAAGTGGAGCGGGGTCCACGTCCCGAGCCAGAACCGCCACCTCGGAGTTATGGCCACCCAGACCCTCCCATATAGGCTTAGGTGTGCGGCCGGGAGTCCGCACCTTTGGGGGGAGGGGGGGGGGGGGTACTGTCTCGCCCTGACCTTAGTATTATTTGTTTTCTTTATTATTTTGGTTAGGTCAGGGTGTGACATGGGTGATGTATGTGTTTACCCTGTCTAGGTGTTATGTATGTCTATGGTTGCCTAGATTGGTTCTCAATTAGAGGCAGCTGTTTATCGTTGTCTCTGATTGGGAACCCTATTTAGGCAGCTATACTCCTTGGGTATTTCGTGGGTTATTGCCTATGGTTAGTTGCCTGTGTCAGCACTTGTTTATGTCTAGCGGCACATTTGTTTTGTAAGTTTGTTAAGTTTCTTCGTTTCATTAAAGAAGAATGTATTCACATCACGCTGCGCCTTGGTCTCCTCCATTCAACAAACGTGACAACCACTGAACGGCTCAGAGTGGGAGTGAGAGGTTACGTGATTGACTGCCAGCACGCACCACTTGTATCAATAAATGTTTTGTGTGGTAATTAATTCTATATTTGCTGTTTTATTCACGTTTTCAATTACCGATGACAAATCATGGTTTCCGGTTCTTGGATGGATTGCAGGCACACATTATGTTTGTAAAATACTTTTTTGAAGGTAGTACTGATTATGATGAGCTAAACTAATTCCAGCTGTGTGTGGAGCCATGTTTATTGACATACAATGCATTCTGGGTTTCGCATAAATATCTGTTGGACCAAAGATTTTATAACAAAGTGAGATGAGTAAGGGTTCACTCATTTTTTGAGAACTTCTGGAAATGAATGGTGGGATGTGAACAATGGTAGACGACACACCCCTTTCAACATGCATACTATAAACAAACCAAACTCATCTTGGCTTCTCTTATCTTTGGTTTCTGTGAGAAAGAAAAGCATGGCAGCCATCGTCGGATTACTTTCGATTTCTAGAGTGTTTTACTCAATTATTTTGATCAATGGTGAGCTCACCCGTGATGCGATTAAATATACATAGTAATTTCTATTAGCGAATTCATATCGTAGTTAATGTCAGTCGATTGTTATACAAAGAGTTATACATGACCTCTTGTGTTATGTCAATCTTTCCTCAGTTAGCGCTATGACAAATGTAGCCTACATTTTTCCGGTTTGCATGATTGTGTTATGCTGTAGATACTTCTGTGAATGTCTGAACATTGCATCCAAAAATAAACTGCTCACATTCTGGACATAACTTTGTAAGAACAGTGTTTGTGCAAAATGTTTCTGAAAAAACACTGTGGCTGATCAAATGCTGATTGATGCATCATCCGAGACTGGCCGTTCTAAATAAGCATTATAAATAAGCATTCTAATCACACTGGTTTGATCGTATGCTACAGGGATCACTGTAGAATGATCACACCGGTGTGTTGGTATGTGTGAAAAGGTTAAAACATTGATCTTACAAATGAGTTGTTAAATCTAACTGCTTAACTATTTATCTGTACCTGGAATTGTATTCTTAATTTCTTTCTAATCTTTACAGGAAAATGCCATGGGTACTATCTGATTTTACTGCAGCTAATGTAGAAGGAAAAGCTGTGTACATTTGAAAATACTGTGCCAAGTCATATGTGAGGAATTCAACAAAGATGCAGAATCATCTGGCCAACTGCATAAAGTTCCCTCGGCGCTCACAACAAGCCACCTCTGACTAAAGTCCCTCTACTTCTAGTCGGGGTGTAAATTATGAATCAGACACCTTATCGATAGTAACAGTTCATGGTCCTCCTGGAATCAGATGTTTTTTTGACTCAATGGAGGAACGTAGTCAAAGAAATGCTGATGAATGTCTTGCTCGAGCTGTGTATGCAACTGGTTCACGTCTGATGCTCACAGGCAATGTGTATTGGAAGAGATTTCTGAATGTTCTCCGCCCAGCATACACCCCTCCTACCAGACATGCTATATCTACTCATTTGCTGGATGCAGAGTTAAAACGAGTTGAAGTGAAGGTCATGCAAATCATAGAGAAAGCAGACTGCATTGCAATCATCTCTGATGGGAGGTTGAATGTTCGTAGGCGAGAAATAATTAACTACACCATCTCCACCCCTCAGCCAGTATTCTACAAGAGCACAGACACAAGGGACAACAGACACACCGGTCTCTACATTGCAGATGAGCTGATGGAAGTTATCAATGACCTTGGACCACAGAAGGTATCTGCATTAGTGACAGAATATGCTGCGAACATGAAGGCTGCTTGGTCTAAAGTGCAGGAGTCCTACCCTCACGTCAAACCCATTGGCTGTGCTGCTCATGCATTGAATCTGCTCCTCAAGGACATCATGGCACTGAAAACAATGGATACACTCTACAAGAGAGCCAAGGAAATGGTTAGGCATGTGAAGGGTCATCAAGTTATAGCAGCAATCTACCTCACCAAGCAAAGTGAGAAGAATAAGAGCACCACATTGAAGCTTCCCAGCAACACATTTTGGGGTGGTGTTGTTATCATGTTTGACAGACTCCTGGAGGGAAAGGAGTCTCCAAGAAATGCCCATATCACAGTCTGCCGATATGGACAGCCCCATCAAGAGGATCAGTTGTACAGTTGAAGTCGGAAGTTTACATACACCTTAGCCAAATACATTTACTCCATTTTTTGCAATTGCTGACATTTAATGAGTAAAAATTCCCTGTCCTTAGGTTAGTTATTATCACCACTTTATTGTAAGAATGTGAAATGTCAGAAAAATAGTAGAGAGTGATTTATTTCAGCTTGTATTTCTTTCATCACATTCCCAGTGGGTCAGAAGTTTACATACACTCAATTAGTATTTGGGAGCATTGCCTTTAAGTTGTTTAACTTGGGTCAAAAGTTTTGGGTAGCCTTCCAGAAGCTTCCAACAATAAGTTGGGTGAATTTTAGCCATTCCTCCTGACAGAGCTGGTGTAACTGAGTCAGGTTTGTAGGCCTCCTTGCTCGCACACGCTTTTTCAGTTCTGCCCACAAATCTTTTATAGGATTGAGGTCAGGGTTTTGTGATGGCCACTCAAATACCTTGACTTTGTTGTCCTTAAAGCCATTTTCTACAACTTTAGAAGTATGCTTGGGGTCATTGTCCATTTGATAGACCCATTGGTGACCAAGCTTTGACTTCCTGACTGATGCCTTGAGATGTTGCTTCAATATATCCACACAATTTTCCTTTCCCATGAAGCCATCTATTTTGTGAAGTGCATCAGTCTCTCCTCCAGCAAAGCACCCCCACAACATGATGCTGCCATCTCTGTGCTTCACGGTTGGGATGGTGTGTTCAGCTTGCAAGCCTCCCCATTTTTCCTCCAAACATAGCAATGGTCATTATGGCCTAATAGTTCTATTTCTGTTTCATCAGACCAGAGGACATTTCTCCAAAAAGTAGAATCTTTGTCCCCATGTGCAGTTGTAAACTCTACTCTGGCCTTTTTATGGTGCTTTTGGAACAGTGGCTTCTTTCTTGCTGAGCGGCCTTTCAGTTCATATTGATATAGGACTTGTTTTACTTTGGATATAGATACTTTTGTAACTGTTCCCTCCAGCATCTTCATAAGGTCCTTTGCTGTTGTTCTGTTGTACTTTTTGCACGAAAGTACGTTCATCTCTAGGAGACAGAACACGTCTCCATCCTGAGCATTGTGATGCCTGTGTGGTCCCATGGTGTTTATACTTACGTACTATTGTTTGTACAGATGAACGTGGTACCTTCTGGCATTTGGAAATTGCTCCCAAGGATGAACCAGACTTGTGGAGGTCTACCATTTTGTTTCTGAATTTTTGGCTGATTTATTTTGATTCTCCCATGATGTCAAGTGAAGAGCCACTGAGTTTGAAGGGATGCCTAGAAATACATCCACAGGTACACCTCCAATTTTTTTGTGACTAGGGGGCAGTATTTTCATTTTTGGATAAAAAACGTTCCCGTTTTAAACGGGATATTTTACATTTACATTTATATTTAAGTCATTTAGCAGACGCTCTTATCCAGAGCGACTTACACATTGGTGCATTCACCTTATGACATCCAGTGGAACAGCCACTTTAGAATAGTGCATCTAAATCTTTTAAGGGGGGGGGGTGAGAAGGATTACTTTATCCTATCCTATTGACTCCGCTGTCCTGGCGTCGTGAGGGAGTTTGTTCCACCATTGGGGAGCCAGAGCAGCGAACAGTTTTGACTGGGCTGAGCGGGAACTGTACTTCCTCAGTGGTAGGGAGGCGAGCAGGCCAGAGGTGGATGAACGCAGTGCCCTTATTTGGGTGTAGGGCCTGATCAGAGCCTGGAGGTACTGAGGTGCCGTTCCCATCACAGCTCCGTAGGCAAGCACCATGGTCTTGTAGCGGATGCGAGCTTCAACTGGAAGCCAGTGGAGAGAGCGGAGGAGCGGGGTGACGTGAGAGAACTTGGGAAGGTTGAACACTAGACGGGCTGCGGCGTTCTGGATGAGTTGTAGGGGTTTAATGGCACAGGCAGGGAGCCCAGCCAACAGCGAGTTGCAGTAATCCAGACAGGAGATGACAAGTGCCTGGATTAGGACCTGCGCCGCTTCCTGTGTGAGGCAGGGTCGTACTCTGCGGATGTTGTAGAGCATGAACCTACAGGAACGGGCCACCGCCTTGATGTTAGTTGAGAACGACAGGATGTTGTCCAGGATCACGCCAAGGTTCTTAGCGCTCTGGGAGGAGGACACAATGGAGTTGTCAACCGTGATGGCGAGATCATGGAACGGGCAGTCCTTCCCCGGGAGGAAGAGCAGCTCCGTCTTGCCGAAGTTCAGCTTGAGGTGGTGATCCGTCATCCACACTGATATGTCTGCCAGACATGCAGAGATGCGATTCGCCACCTGGTCATCAGAAGGGGGAAAGGAGAAGATTAATTGTGTGTCATCTGCATAGCAATGATAGGAGAGACCATGTGAGGTTATGACAGAGCCAAGTGACTTGGTGTATAGCGAGAATAGGAGAGGGCCTAGAACAGAGCCCTGGGGGACACCAGTGGTGAGAGCGCGTGGTGAGGAGACAGATTCTCGCCATGCCACCTGGTAGGAGCGACCTGTCAGGTAGGACGCAATCCAAGAGTGGGCCGCGCCGGAGATGCCCAACTCGGAGAGGGTGGAGAGGAGGATCTGATGGTTCACAGTATTGAAGGCAGCCGATAGGTCTAGAAGGATGAGAGCAAAGGAGAGAGAGTTAGCTTTAGCGGTGCGGAGCGCCTCCGTGATACAGAGAAGAGCAGTCTCAGTTGAATGACTAGTCTTGAAACCTGACTGATTTGGATCAAGAAGGTCATTCTGAGAGAGATAGCGGGAGAGCTGACCAAGGACGGCACGTTCAAGAGTTTTGGAGAGAAAAGAAAGAAGGGATACTGGTCTGTAGTTGTTGACATCGGAGGGATCGAGTGTAGGTTTTTTCAGAAGGGGTGCAACTCTCGCTCTCTTGAAGACGGAAGGGACGTAGCCAGCGGTCAGGGATAAGTTGATGAGCGAGGTGAGGTAAGGGAGAAGGTCTCCGGAAATGGTCTGGAGAAGAGAGGAGGGGATAGGGTCGAGCGGGCAGGTTGTTGGGCGGCCGGCCGTCACAAGACGCGAGATTTCATCTGGAGAGAGAGGGGAGAAAGAGGTCAGAGCACAGGGTAGGGCAGTGTGAGCAGAACCAGCGGTGTCGTTTGACTTAGCAAACGAGGATCGGATGTCGTCGACCTTCTTCTTCTTTTCAAAATGGTTGACGAAGTCATCTGCAGAGAGGGAGGAGGGGGGAAGGGGAGCAGGATTCAGGAGGGAGGAGAAGGTGACAAAGAGCTTCCTAGGGTTAGAGGCAGATGCTTGGAATTTAGAGTGGTAGAAAGTGGCTTTAGCAGCAGAGAGAGAGGAGGAAAATGTAGAGAGGAGGGAGTGAAAGGATGCCAGGTCCGCAGGGAGGCGAGTTTTCCTCCATTTCCGCTCGGCTGCCCGGAGCCCTGTTCTGTGAGCTCGCAATGAGTCGTCAAGCCACGGAGCGGGAGGGGAGGACCGAGCCGGCCTGGAAGATAGGGGACATAGAGAGTCAAAGGATGCAGAAAGGGAGGAGAGGAGGGTTGAGAAGGCAGAATCAGGAGATAGGTTGGAGAAGGTTTGAGCAGAGGGAAGAGATGATAGGATGGAAGAGGAGAGAGTAGCGGGGGAGAGAGAGCAAAGGTTGGGACGGCGCGATACCATCCGAGTAGGGGCAGTGTGGGAAGTGTTGGATGAGAGCGAAAGGGAAAAGGATACAAGGTAGTGGTCGGAGACTTGGAGGGGAGTTGCAATGAGGTTAGTGGAAGAACAGCATCTAGTAAAGATGAGGTCGAGCGTATTGCCTGCCTTGTGAGTAGGGGGGGAAGGTGAGAGGGTGAGGTCAAAAGAGGAGAGGAGTGGAAAGAAGGAGGCAGAGCGGAATGAGTCAAAGGTAGACGTGGGGAGGTTAAAGTCGCCCAGAACTGTAAGAGGTGAGCCGTCCTCAGGAAAGGAGCTTATCAAGGCATCAAGCTCATTGATGAACTCTCCGAGGGGACCTGGAGGGCGATAAATGATAAGGATGTTAAGCTTGAAAGGGCTGGTAACTGTGACAGCATGAAATTCAAAGGAGGCGATAGACAGATGGGTAAGGGGAGAAAGAGAGAATGACCACTTGGGAGAGATGAGGATCCCGGTGCCACCACCCCGCTGACCAGAAGCTCTCGGGGTGTGCGAAAACACGTGGGCGGACGAAGAGAGAGCAATAGGAGTAGCAGTGTTGTCTGTGGTGATCCATGTTTCTGTCAGTGCCAAGAAGTCGAGGGACTGGAGGGAGGCATAGGCTGAGATGAACTCTGCCTTGTTGGCCGCAGATCGGCAGCTCCAGAGGCTACCAGAGACCTGGAACTCCACGTGGGTCGTGCGCGCTGGGACCACCAGATTAGGGTGGCCGCGGCCACGCGGTGTGGAGCGTTTGTATGGTCTGTATTTTGTCACGACAAGATGCTCGACTATGCATATAATTGACATCTTTGGATAGAAAACACTCTAAAGTTTCCAAAACTGCAAAGATATTGTCTGTGGGTGCAACAGAACTGATGTTACAGGCGAAACCCAGATAAAAATCCAATCCGGAAGTGCCCCATATTTTGAAAGCGCTGCATGCTAATGAATCCTTATATGGCTGTGAATGGGCTACAAATGAGCTTACGCTTTCTACGTATTCCCCAAGGCGTCTACAGCATTGTGACGTATTTTTACGCATTTATGTTGAAGAATAGCCGTAAGGGACCACATTGAGCAAGTGGTTAAATGATGGCTTCCGCAGAAAATCCTGCGTAAAGTACAGAGGTAGCCATTATTCCAATCGCTTCTAATGAGAAACCAATTGTCCCGGTAGATATATTATTGAATAGAAATGTGAAAAACACCTTGAGGATTGATTCTAAACAGCGTTTGCCATGTTTCTGTCAATATTATGGAGCTAATTTGGAAAAAAGTTTGGCGTTGTAGTGATAGCATTTTCCGGTTGATTTCTCAGCCACATTACAAAAATAATATTTTCGGAAAAAAGGAACATTTGCTATCTAACTGGGAGTCTTGTGAGTGAAAACATCCGAAGTTCTTCAAAGGTAAATTATTTAATTTGATTGCTTTTCTTATTTTTGTGAAAATGTTGCCTGCTGCTAGCAGGGCATAATGCTATGCTAGGCTATAATAAACTTACACAAATGCTTGTCTAGCGTTGGCTGTAAAGCATATTTTGAAAATTTGAGATGACAGTGTGATTATCAAAAGGCTAAGCTGTGTCTCAATATATTTCATTTGTGATTTTCATGAATAGGAACATTTTCTAGGGATATTTATGTCCGCTGCGTTATGCTAATTAGTTACAGGCGAAAATTACCGTCCGGGATGGGTAGTATCAAGAAGAGGCACAGTCAAGTGTATGTAAACATCAGAACCACTGGAATTGTGATACAGTGAATTATAAGTGAAATAATCTGTCTGTAACCAATTGTTGGAACAATTTCTTGTGTCATGCACAAAGGAGATGTTCTAACAGTCTTGCGAAAACTATAGTTTGTTAACTTCTTAAGCGCACCCGACACACAGGCGTCCCATCTAGCCATCTGGAAATGCAAATGCGCTACGCTAAATGCTAATAGCACTCGTTAAAACTCAAACGTTCATTAAAACACACATGCAGGGTACTGAATTAAAGCTACACTCGTTGTGAATCCAGCTGACAAGTCAGATTTTTAAAATGCTATTCGGTGAAAGCTTGAGAAGCTATAATCTGATAGCATGCAACACCCCGAAATACCCAAAGGGGACGTAAACAAAATAATTAGCATAGCCAGGGCCACACAAAACGCAGAAATAAAATATAAAACATTCATTACCTTTGACGATCTTCTTTGTTGGCACTCCTAGATGTCCCATAAACATCACTATTGGGTCTTTTTTTCAATTAAATCGGTCCATATATACCCTAAATATCTATCTATGAAGACTGTGTGATCAAGGAAAAACAGCGTTTTAAAACGCATCATTTTTTTAAATTGAAAAAGTCGACGATAAACTTTCACAAAACACTTCGAAATACTTTTGTAATCCAACTTTAGGTATTAGTAAACGTTAATAATCTATCAAATTGATCACGGGGTGATGTGTATTCAATAGCTCCACGTCTTGAAATCATATTCAGAAATTTCTCATCCAAAACATCCTGTCGGAGACTGGAAGGAATGGACTCTCTCGCTCGTTTGACAAGACTGGCGACATCGTGTGGAAGCTGTAGGACTTGCAATCTCAGCCCTATGTAATTTGGTTTCCCATCAACAATACATGCAAGTGGCGCATTACTTTTTTCCAGTTTTCAGTGATCAGTTTTTCTTGCGCTTTTCGATGAAACGCAGGCTCTGTTATAGTCACAGCCGTGATTTAAGCAGTTTTAGAAATGTCAGAGTGTTTTCTATCCACACACAGTAATCATATGCATATACTATATTCCTGGCATGAGTAGCAGGGTGCTGAAATGTTGCACGATTTTTAACAGAATGTTTGAAAAAGTAGGGGGTAGGCTTAACAGGTTTTAACAAGAAATTTGTGGAGTGGTTGAAAAATTAGTTTTAATGTCTCCAACCTAAGTATATGTAAACCGACTTCAACTTCATTTTAGGAGAGAGTGGTAAGCAGCCTGAAACTCCTGAAACCTATAGTAGTAGCCATTGCACGGACTGAGGGAAGCAATGCCATTCTGTCTGATGTTCAGACTTTGCTTGCAGATGTTAGAGTAGAAATCTGTACTGCCCTGCCAACTTCACTTGTTGCTCTAAGCAGAGGAAACTGCAGTTCTAAAATACATAAAAAAGTGTGACGACTTCTGCCTGAAGCACATACACGGCGCAGCGTACATGTCGGCAAGAGCATCCTGTCTGGTGCAGAGATCAACAAGGCCTATAGTGTCATCACTACCATGTTTCACCACCTTGGCCTTGATGAGAGCAAGGTTCTTGGCAGTCTGGCGATGGACACTTCCAAGCAAGGGCTTTGGGATGGAGATGCAATATGGCAGTCGTGCCAATATATCTCATCAGCCACCTGGTGGAAGGGACTTTGTGGATCTGAGGCTCTTTCCCCTGTTGTCTCCATTATCCTCCAAATCCCACCAACATCAGCCACCTCAGAGCACAGCTGGTCCTTGTTTAGGAACACACACACACACACCAAAGCACGCAAAAGGCAGATCAATACAAGGGTCCAAAAATTTGTGGCCATCTGGACAAATTTTAGCCATCTTTGAGAAGGTAGGAAAGTGACAGTGAAGATGAGGCCTTAGAGTCTGATGTTCACGAGGTGGGCATTGAGGAGGTCCAGGGAGAAGACATGGAAGCCTGAGAGGAAGACAACCAAAGCTTTAGTTTCTAGACTATCATTTTACAGATGTATGTTGAAAACATTTTTGGGAGATGCGATGGATCATTGGGGATCATTCAATATTCTTTTTTTGTTCAGTGAAATCATCCAATGTGAAGAGTCAACTCATTTAATTAAAGTTCAATTCGTGGCTAAATTGTTTTTTTCTATTGGAAGGATTTAATCATTTGCAATTATGTCTACTTATGATAAGGTAAAAGGTTTATGTTTCTGTCTCCATATGATATGGTAAATATATCCAATGCAAAAATCTACATTTAAATGGTATTAATATTCGTTCGCATTGATTTCCATTCATTCCCATATATTCCCGTTAATTCCCATATATTCCAATGAATTCACACGGAAAGTTTCCACCTCTGAATAGTCCCCAAAATGTGCAACCCTAGGTGTGACAGCCCGATGAGCTGGCTAAGGCACCCCCGGTTCCATCGGTGGTGGCCCCTGGACCCAACGTCACCCCCAACCGGAAAGCCAGCACTTCCCGATGCTTCACTTGGTGGCTTCTGCATTCTGTAAGGACCGACACTGGAGAAGAGAAGAAGGTACGTGGAATCAAACATTTAATCGGAACAGACAAGGAACACGACAGGAACAGCGTCAGTACATGGGTAAAGAATGACATATGACAATCAATGCTGGAGCAGGGAACAGAGCGGGGGAACAGAAATATTTAGGGGGGGGTAATGACAGAGGTGATTGAGTCCAATAATCGCTGATGCACGTGACGGGAAAAACCAGGTGTGTTAAATGATGGTGGCAGGAGTGCGTAATGCTGGGGAGCCTGGGGCCAAAGTGCGCTAGGGGGGAAGAGCGGGAGCAGGCGTGACAATTTGTTTCATAAATTAGCTAAGTGACCAAAGTTAGAGTTGAACACATTTTCTTTACCTGTCCAATCAATCATTTTGACAATCAACTCTCAACTCCTCAGCAGATGCTTGTCATAATTTCCGTTATAGTGTAATCACTCTCACTTCTTTAGAAATAAAAACCAAAACTTCCCACTCGAGTTGGAAAGTAAACCCAAAACATAATGAGTTACACTTCAGTATCAATCATTCGGGTGACATTTTGCAAAACAGACCGAGTGCCATAACTGTCTTCAGAATAGACCATAGTAACCTCTGGGTAGAACAGAGCTCTCACATCTTACTATCACATTGTCAGCCTGGGGAAAAGGGGAGGTCATGATGGAGGGATATCAGAGGGAGCAGGCCAACACATTAAGAGTCCATTGGAAACAGCAGGATTTTAACTGATGCTAATTTTGATGAATGATGGGCATGGTGGCTTTAATCAAGCCACCTGGAAGACTAATTTACTGTACAGACTGCTGATGGCAAACTTGTTGCCTGAGTCTGGTACTAACTAGGCAGCCCTCTTCATTCGCTCATTATTTACCAAGTGTGACACCAGAGGAGACGAGCCTCCATTAAGAAGGAAGCGGAAGAGGAGGAGAGAGGAAGAACATTCACAAACAGTGCCAAAATGGGTGGAGGAGAGAAGATGTGTTCACTCCACATCTTCTCTCTTCCAACCATTTTGGCAGTGTTTGTTGCAAGTAAGAGAGAACATCATCCTGAAAATATTGCTGAAAAAGGTGCGCATGAGCAGCCTTGAGTGACCATGGATATGGAAAGGGTCTCCAATGTGTATTCATTTGTGTCTAGACTGAGCCCGGCATTAGGTTCCTGTGTCTACAGACTTCATTGGTCTGGGACTGCTAGGGATAATTTAGATGTGTGTGCATGCCACCGGGGAAAGTTGAATTGACTGAAGTGAAATCTGTTTACCCCCTTCAAGGGTAACTTTGAGACTTTCTCAGACACCCCATTTAAATTCCCCTGTAAACCTGATAATACAAACAAGTGGTGAGGTAAAGGGGAGCAGCTTACATTCGAGTGGCTTTCCACTTTATCTTTATTGTGTATGTGTGTGTGTGCGTGTGTATACTTGCTAAGGAATAGTCCCTTTTCATGCTGTTAGGGTATTATGCATCTCCATTCCCTTTGACGTGCACAGAAAGAGTGTAGCATTGGGCCTTCAGAGTTGCAACTTCCTCTTTGCTTCTTTCTTTCAATCATCCCAATTTGCATCTCTTGTTCCCCAGTTTGCCCATTTAGCCTATTTCGCTATTAGAGTGCTTTTGAGTTTTCTCTATATCTGTATTCAAATCAGTTTAAATATACCCTGATTAAGTTTAATTTCAGAAGTTTAAGAGGCTGGAATGTGGGTCTTAAAAAAACTAGAAAGAAACCCAACATATTTTGCATTGCTTTATCGTGTGATATTGTGTCTATGGGTTAAATGGCATAAAATAAAATCACTGCAGGAAGTTGCCTTGAAGACTGACAGTGTGTTTTCATCACTGTGCAGCCATTTTCAACAGATTCTGTATTCATGAGCAAACTCAGGTCAAGTCGTTTCTGAATGTGCGGTTGTATTTTAATGAAGGGGAAGCCCACTTACACAGTTTCTTGATAATATTAAACTTTTCCCATTAAAAAGTCAAATGAATGAAGTATGAGTACAAGCTTTTATGGAGCTACATCTGGTCTTCTAGTCTCCAAGGACTCCATGGTAAAGGCTTACCTTACTGGATAAGAATGATTAATCTGTGCAGTCATTTATCAGGATATGAATAGCAACTAGAATTCCATGATGTTATTCAGTTTCTTCTCACTGATGATAAGTAGGTACTTTATGGCCTAACATGTCCCCATTCCCATTCATTTGTCATGTGGTATAAAACCTTAACCAAAATTCCGACAATAAGAATGATTGATGTTGACACATTATTTGTCTCAATGATGAGAAGTTGTACAATCTATCTTTAGTATACACGGTTGATGTACTGAAGTACTATTTGAGAAGGTCCGGTCACACAAATGTTCTAGGTGGCAAAGCAGGTCCGGATGGATATTGTCATTTATCTGCATGGTAACAAACCTCCACATTGTGGCCCATGTGACCCTAAACGGTTCAAAAACCTCTTCTAGGCAGGGAGAGCATTTCATTTCCTGCAACTCTAGTTCCAAGATGGCGTAGCAGTCATACGTCTTGTCGTGTCGTGTCCCTTGTATATATATTTTTTTAAACATATTTTTCTTTGCATATCTTTTAAAACATTTTGCTAAACCTCAACATCTAAATTACTCTCCTGCAACCTGCCTCACCCAATGTAGCGTGGATCTGCTTTTTTTCTAAAGTATTTATATTTACTTCGGCTCCGGAACCCCTCAACTTAAGCTAGCCAGCTAACTACCAGCTATCAGTCAGCAAACCATTGCTAGCGGTCATGAGCTAACCTTTAGCTCGGAAAGCTCTCGCCAGTTCGAACAACGCGACTCTAACATTTTCATCTGGATCTTCACAACTAGCTAACGAGCTAACCGCAACACCGGATGACTACTCCTGGCTAGCGTTTCCATCCACTTAGCTTGAAGCTAGCCCGGCCAGAGCTCCTGTGCTACCACCGAAGCATACTCCTGGGCTACAATATCCGGACCCACAACCGGTCTATCGATGATGAGGCATAAACAGTCTTAACCACATCGCGACGTCCCCCAAAGGCTAACTTTCTAGCCCTTGCTATCTGCTTGCTTGCAAATTCGGCCTGCTAACTGCTAGCTTGTTTAGCCCCGGTCTGCTAACTGCTAGCTTGTTTAGCCCCGGTCTGCTAACTGCTAGCTTGTTTAGCCCCGGCCTACTAACTGTTAGCTTGTCAGCACAGGCCTGTTAACTGTCTGAATCGCCGTGTCCCCAGCCAGCCCAACCACTCACTGGACCCATATTTACTTTCAATCTCTTTTCGATGTTTAATTCGATTGTACCTTCCGGTAACCTGCCTCACCCAATGTAATACGGAATCACTATTATTTTTTAGAACACATTCAAGAACCTCCAGAAGCTAACCAGCTAACTAGCTACAAGCTATTTAGTCATTGTTAGCCACTGCTAGCGGCTTTTACCTTCTGCACAGAAAGCCAGTTCTTTTAGCCTGGATAATACTTGCCGGTCTAGCTTCCCTGTCCCATCCACCGCTGCCCCCTGGACACTGTGATCACTTGGCTACATAGCTGATGCCTGCTGGACTGTTCATTAATCACGGTACTCCATTCTACTTGTTTATGTTTTATCTGTCGGCCCCAGCCGCACACAGGCTCTGTGTGTAGTTAATCCGACCCTCTCTGCCTAGTCAACGCCATTTTACCTGCTGTTGTTGTGCTAGCTGATTAGCTGTTGTTGTCTCACCTACTGTTTTAGCTAGCTCTCCCAATCAACACCTGTGATTACTGTATGCCTCGCTGTATGTCTCTCACAAATGTCAATATGCCTCGTATACTGTTGTTGAGGTTAGTTATCATTGTTTTAGTTTTACAGTGGAGCCCCTAGTTCCACTCTTCATACCCCTGATACCTCCTTTGTCCCACCTCCCACACATGCGGTGACCTCACGCATTTACAACCAGCATGTCCAGAGATACAACCTCTCTTATCATCACCCAGTGCCTGGGCTTACCTCTGCTGTACCCGCACCCCACCATACCCCTGTCTGCGCATTATGTCATGAATATATTCTACTATGCCCAGAAATCTGCCCCTTTTATTCTTTGTCCCCAATTCTTTAGGCGACCAGTTTTGATAGTCTTTAGCCGCATCCTTATACTACTCCTCCTCTGTTCCGCGGGTGATGTGGAGGTAAACCCAGGCCAGGCATGTCCCCAGGCTCCCTCATTTGTTGACTTCTGTGATCGAAAAAGCCTTGGTTTCATGCATGTCAACATCAGAAGCCTCCTCCCTAAGTTTGTTTTGCACACTCTGCTAATCCTGATGTCCTTGCCGTGTCTGAATCCTGGCTCAGGAAGGCCACCAAAAATTCTGAGATTTCCATACCCAACTACAACATTTTCCGTCAAGATAGAACTGCCAAAGGGGGAGGAGTTAGCCTGCAAAGTAATGTCCTACTTTCCAGGTCCATACCCAAACAGTTCGAACTACTAATTAAAAAAATTACTCTCTCCAGAAATAAGTCTCTCACTGTTGCCACCTGCTTACCGACCCCCCTCAGCTCCCAGCTGTGCCCTGGACACCATTTGTGAATTGATCGCCCCCCCATCTAGCTTCAGAGTTTGTTCTGTTAGGTGGCCTAAACTGGGATATGCTTAACACCCCGGCGGTCCTACAATCTAAGCTAGATGTCCTCAATCTCACACAAATCATCAAGGAACCCACCAGGTACAACCGTAAATCTGTAAACAAGGGCGCCCTCATAGATGTCATCCTGACCAACTGGCCCTCCAAATACACCTCTGCTGTCTTCAACCAGGACCTCAGCGATCACTGCCTCATTGCCCTGTATCCGCTACGGATCCGCAGTCAAACGACCACCCCTCATCACTGTCAAATGCTCGCTAAAACATTTCTGTGAGCAGGCCTTTCTAATTGACCTGGCCCGGGTATCCTGGAAGGACATTGACCTCATCCCGTCAGTTGAGGATGCCTGGTCATTCTTTAAAAGTAACTTCCTTACCATTTTAGATAAGCATGCTCCGTTCAAAAAATGCACTGTGAAGTCCATGGAGAACAAGAGCACCTCCTCCCTGCTGTCGGTGCTTCACCGAGGCTAGGTAACACGGTGACCACCGATAAATCCATGATTACCGAAAACTTCAACAAGCATTTCTCAACGGCTGGCCATGCCTTCATCCTGGCTACTCCAACCTCGGCCAACAGCTCCGCCCCCCCCCCCCCCCGCAGCTACTCGCCCAAGCCTCTCCAGGTTCTCCTTTACCCAAATCCAGATAGCAGATGTTCTGAAAGAGCTGCAAAACCTGGACCCATACAAATCAGCTGGGCTTGACAATCTGGACCCTCTATTTCTGAAACTATCCGCCGCCATTGTCGCAACCCCTATTACCAGCCTGTTCAACCTCTCTTTCATATCCTCTGAGATCCCCAAAAATTGGAAAGCTGCCGCAGTCATCCCCCTCTTCAAAGGGGGAGACACCCTGGACCCAAACTGTTACAGACCTATATCCAACCTGCCCTGCCTATCTAAGGTCTTCGAAAGCCAAGTCAACAAACAGGTCACTGACCATCTCGAATCCCACCGTACCTTCTCCGCTGTGCAATCTGGTTTCCGAGCCGGTCACGGGTGCACCTCAGCCATGCTCAAGGTACTAAACAATATCATAACCGCCATCGATAAAAGACAGTACTGTGCAGTAGTCTTCATCTACCTTGCCAAGGCTTTCAACTCTGTCAATCACCATATTCTTATAGGCAGACTTTTTCTGGTGACTGCTTTGCCTGGTTCACCAACTACTTTGCAGACAGAGTTCAGTGTGTCAAATCGGAGGGCATGCTGTCCGGTCCTCTGGCAGTCTCTTTGGGGGTGCCACAGGGTTCAATTCTCGGGCCGACTCTTTTCTCTGTATATATCAATGATGTTGCTCTTGATGCGGGCGATTCCCTGATCCACCTCTACACAGACGACACGATTCTGTATACTTCCGGCCCGTCCTTGGACACTGTGCTATCTAACCTCCAAACGAGCTTCAATGCCATACAACACTCCTTCCGTGGCCTCCAACTGCTCTTAAACGCTAGTAAAACCAAATGCATGCTTTTCAACCATTTGCTGCCTGCACCCTGGATGGCATCACCACCCTGGATGGTTCCGACCTTGAATATGTGGACATCTATAAGTACCTAGGTGTCTGGCTAGGCTGTAAACTCTCCTTCCAGACTCATATCACACATCTCCAATCTAAAATCAAATCTAGAGTTGGCTTTCTATTTCGCAACAAAGCCTCCTTCACTCACGCCACCAAACTTACCCTAGTAAAACTGACTACCCTACCGATCCTCAACTTCGGCGATGTCATCTACAAAATAGCTTCCAACACTCTACTCAGCAAACTGGATGCAGTTTATCACAGTGCCATCCGTTTTGTTACTAAAGCACCTTAAACCACCCACCACTGCGACCTGTATGCTCTAGTCGGCTGGCCCTCGCAACATATTCGTTGCCAGACCCACTGGCTCCAGGTCATCTACAAGTCCATGCTAGGTAAAGCTCCGCCTTATCTCAGTTCACTGGTCACGATGGCAACACCCACCCGTAGCACGCGCTCCAGCAGGTGTATCTCACTGATCATCCCTAAAGCCAACACCTCATTTGGCCGCCTTTCGTTCCAGTTCTCTGCTGCCTGTGACTGGAACGAATTGCAAAAATCGTTGAAGTTGGAGAATTTTATCTCCCTCACCAACTTCAAACATCTGCTATCTGAGCAGCTAACCGATCGCTGGAGCTGTACATAGTCTATCGGTAAATAGCCCACCCAATTTTAACTACCTCATCCCCATACTGTTTTTATTTACTTTTCTGCTCTTTTGCACACCAATACCTCTACCCGTATAAAGGTGAAATACATTTTTTTTAAATTAAAAAATGCAATGGGGCGGAAAGAAAATGTTGCAGTTTAAAAGCACATTCCCTGCAATTCTGCACATTTTGTTATATATGTGATTCCTGAGTGACTCAACAAAATACATGGGGGGCCTCTTGAGGTCGAGGCCCCTGGGCACGTAATCTGGCCATGATGAATTCAAGATTTAGATAGCTGGTTAGCCAAACTTACCTACCTTTTTTATTTTTTAAATAAATACACATACAGTGTCTGACAGAGCTTGAGAGGATCTGCAAAGAAGAATGGGAGAAACTCCTCAAGTACAGGTGTGTCAAACTTGTAGCATCCAACCTGTAAGGTTCTGTATTTATTTTCTTAGTCAACCTTGTGTTCTGTTTCGTTGTGTTCTTGAACATAGCCCTATCCTTCATTTGTGTTCATTGATTTCACCTGTGTTAGTTACTCAACTGGTCTCATCAGCTCCTTATTTAGTTCAGTTCATTCTGTTTGTGCCTTTGTGAGGTATTGTTGGTTTAGACTATTATTTCCTAGCTCGTTTGTGAGAACAAGTTGTTGCCTTCAGTCCTAGTTTTGATTCACCTGCCTGTTTGTCTACACTGTGTCGTGGAAATATTCAGTCAATCATATTTTACAAATACCGGAGCCTATGAGTTCAAATAGACTTTTAATTACATAATAACAAAAGCCGAGCTGATTCATGAAAACAACTCCTTTACCAATCTTGGCACAGACTACTTATACATTTGTCCTCCGTACGTAATACTCATAGTAACTCTTAATGGCTCATCACCTCTGGCATTTAGCGACCTTTATCATATTGCCTTCATATAAGGACATAGAACCTGTATAGCCACATAAATACTTTAATGCATGTAGGACCACAGTAACAGACCTTGGCACCTGACAGAGATAACCATACATGTCATCCTGCTAACTCCTCTGAAAGGGACACCCTTGTTCTGGAAAAGGCCCAAGAGGTGTAACCATAGCAACAATACCCCCATGTCTAATGGTGTCTAATGACCCAGAGCACATAGAGTACTTGCTCCTTCTGAAATAAATAATCTCCACATATGTACTGAAAATCACAATTAAATCTGCCATCTTCTTCGCCAGCCTATCCCTACCCCTCCGATGACATTTATTGTAACCCATAGCTCTCCATTCATATCCATCCCTGGAAAATATGACGGTTCACGTGGGAAATGTAAGGGATTTCTGATGCAATGCAGCAAATACATTGAGCACAACCCCATTAACTTCGCCACCGACAAGAGCAGGGTGGATTTTGTTGTCTCTACTCACACTCAAAGCCCTGGATTGGGCCACCGCCATATGGACTGCCTACAGCACAGAACTCGGATCCGAGACCCATTTCCACACCCTCTTCAGGGGTATTCGATCACTCTCCTTCCGATCATCCTATAGGAGACCTCCTCAGAACTTCAACAAGGACGCAATTCAGCTGCCGAGTATGCCCTCGAATTCCGCACCATGGCTGCAGGGAGTGGATAAATGAGGCTGCTTTACTTACGTCTACCAAAGCGGGCTCAACAGGGAACTTCAGGCGGACATTCGGGATTTAAATCAATAAATTCTTATGTCGATCATCAGACACCTCATCAGCGACCGTCAAAGAACTCTGCCACCCAGGAACCCGAAACCTTCTCTTTCCAAGATATTGTCATGCCGTCCGAGTCTTCCACAGCCCATGCAGTTGGGCCATGCTCCTCTCCTGTGTATCGAACGTCAAAGGCGGATCCAAGAAGGGCTCTGCCTATTCTGTGGAGGGAAAGATCATCTACTCAGCCATTGCCCTGTTCTCCCCCGCACGCAGAGATGAGAAGGGTCCCTCCGCTGCCATGCAGGTAGGTGTGTCCTTATTTCTAAAAATCTCCCAGAAGCAATAATCCATTACAGTTTTGATAACCGTGAAGGGGGTTACTAAGTACGTAGAGGGCTTGATAGATTCGGGAACAGCAGGTAATTTAATTGCTCACCAGCTAGTACAAGAGCTTGACATTGATCTAATACCTGTCACCCCTCCCTTAAGGATTAACACCATGGACGGGCAGTCATTGGGCATGGGCTTCATTACGCACCTGACACAGAGCGCCCTCGGACACCCCTGTCTTTGTCGTCACAACCCTGCCATCTCATGGCAACAAGGTGAACTACTGTCCTGGTCTTCTACCTGCTTCACCAGTTGTTTCAGCCTACCCTGCAGAGCCACCACCAATGAGGACTTTGCCTCTGCAGTGCCACCCACCATACCACCTGAATACGCCCAGTACAGCAATGTCTTCAGCAAAATCAAGGCCTCCACTCTGCCACCACATCGCTCAGTGGACTGTGCTATTGACTTACTCCCTGGAGTGTCCCCACCTAAGGGCCGTGTTTACACCCTTATCTAACCTGGAAAATGAGACAATGGAGAACTACATAGATGAAGCACTCAAACGGTTTCATTCGTCCTTCTTCCTCGGCTGCGTCCAGCTTCTTCTTCGTTGGAAAGAAGGACGGTGGTCTCTGTCCGTATTGATTACCGTTCCCTGAATGACGTCATGGTCAAGAACAGTTTCCCTCTTCTTCTGATCCCAGCGAACCTTGAACAACATCTATACAAAATTCACCAACATCTATACAAAATTGCGAAGTGCATATAACCTTGTCCGTATCCCAGATTGCGACGAATGGAAGACAGCGTTTATCATCGCACCAGGGCGATACGAATACCTCATCATGCCCTATGGCCTTACTAACACTACCGCCGTCTTCCAATCGTTTATGAATTAGGTTTTCCACGATATAATCAACCGCTTTCTCGTCTACATTGATGACATCCTGATTTACTCCCACTCCCTGAAGGAACACATACAGCATGTGCAAAAGCTTCTTCAATGGCTCATTGAACATAACCTTTATGTGAAGACTGAAAAGAGCACATTCCATGTAACCTCGGTTTCATAGTGACACCTGGAGGGATCAGCATGGATGAGAACAAAGTCACCGCCGTCAGTAACTGGCCCAAACCCACTACCGTTAAGGAACTCCAACATTTCATTGGGTTCTCCAACTACTATCGCCGGTTCATTCAGAACTTCAGTTCTACTGCCGCTCCCCTCACTGCCCTTACCAGCCAAAAGACCCAGACCCTTCAATGGACTGATACCGCCCTGACTGCTTTCAACAACTTGAAACACCTCTTCACCTCAGCTCCTGTCCTTCGCCAACCTGATCTGACCATTACTTTCACCCTGGAGGTGGATGCCTCTGAAGTAGGAGCCATACTCTCTCAGCGGATGGGAATACCTCCAAAATCACATCCCTGTGCCTTCTTCTCCAGGAAGTTATCCTCCTCTGAGAGAAATTACGATGTAGGGAACAGAGAACTCCATGCCATCAAGCTGGCCCTCAGAGTGGCACACAACATCCCTTTCTCATCCAAACAGGTCATCGTAATCTGGAATATATATCAGGGTCCAAGAGGTTAAACTCTTCACTCTTCACACGCTTCCATTTTCATGTTACTTATATCCCTGGAAAGAAAAACGTAAAAGCTGATGCTCTCTCCCGCCAGTTTGACCTTTCGACCAGTAACTCAGACCCTACACCCATTCTTCCTTCCTCTTGCATTATGGGAACGGTACAGTGGGAGGTTCACTCTGCTATAAAAGAAGCCCTAACCTCAGACCTGGCTTCTCCTGAGACACCAGCTGAGAGGAGTTTTATCACAGACCTTCCTGAATACTCTGGTAACACCACCATCCTTGTTATAGTAGACCTTTTCTTTTACATGTGTCATCTGGTTCCTCTTCCTCATTTACCTAATGCCATGGAATTGGCTGTGTATATAGCAGCAGGTGTTCCGTCTGTATGGGATTCCGGAGGACATCGTCTCTGACCGTGGGCCCCAGTTTGTCTCCTGGGTCTCAAAATAGGGCTACTTAATGTTAGATCCTTTACTTCAAAGGTAATTCTAGTCAATTAACTAATCACTGATCATAATCTTGATGTGATTTGCCTAGAAGGAAACACGTGCCGTCATCATTGCTTTACACAAAAAGGGCTTCACAGGCAAAGATATTGCTGCCAGTAAGATTGCACCTAAATCAACCATTTATCGGATCATCAAGAACTTCAAGAAGAGCGGTTCAATTGTTATGAAGAAGGCTTCAGGGCGCCCAAGAAAGTCCAGCAAGCGCCAGGGCCATCTCCGAAAGTTGATTCAGCTGCGGGATCGGGGCACCACCAATACAGAGCTTGCTCAGGAATGGCAGCAGGCAGGTGTGAGTGCATCTGCACGCACAGTGAGGCAAATACTTTTGGAGGATGGCCTGGTGTCAAGAAGGGCAGCAAAGAAGCCACTTCTCTCCAGGAAAAACATCAGGGGCAGACTGATATTCTTCAAAAGGTACAGGGATTGGACTGCTGAGGACTGGGGTAAAGTCATTATCTTTGATGAATCCCCTTTCCGATTGTTTGGGGCATCCGGAAAAAAGCTTGTCCGGAGAAGACAAGGTGAGCGCTACCATCAGTCCTGTGTCATGCCAACAGTAAAGCATCCTGAGACCATTCATGTGTGGGGTTGCTTCTCAGCCAAGGGAGTGGGCTCACTCACAATTTTGCCACACATCCTCCGAGAGCAACTTCTCCCAACCCTCCACGAACATGATGAACAATGCCTTGTACAGCATGATGGAGCACCTTGCAAAAGTGATAACTAAGTGGCTCGGGGAACAAAACATCAATATTTTCGGTCCATGGCCAGGAAACTCCCCAGACCTTAATCCCAATTAGAACTTGTGGTCAATCCTCAAGAGGCGGGTGGACAAACAAAACCCCACAAATTCTGACAAACTCCAAGCATTGATTATGCAAGAATGGGCTGCCATCAGTCAGGATGTGGCCCAGAAGTTAATTGACAGCATGCCAGGGAGGATTGCAGAGGTCTTGAAAAAGAAGGGTCAACACTGCAAATATTGACTCTTTGCATCAACTTCATGTAATTGTCAATAAAAGCCTTTGTCAGTTATGAAATGCTTTTAATTATACTTCAGTATTTCATAGTAACATCTGACAAAAATATCTAAAGACGCCGAGGCAGCAGACTTTGTGAAAATGTATATTTGTGTCATTCTCAAAACTTTTGGCCACGACTGTACACTGAGATCATGTGACAGATCATGTGACACTTAGATTGCACACTGTGGACGTTATTTAACTAATTATGTGACTTCTGAAGGTAATTTGTTGCACCAGATCTTATTTAGGGGCTTTACAGCAAAGGGGGTGAATACATATGCACGTACCACTTTTCCATTTTTAAAATTTATTTTATTTTATTAGTTAGTTATTAGTTATTTTTTGTTATTTTATCCATTTCACTTCACCAATTTCAACTATTTTGTGTATGTCCATTACAATAAATCCAAATACATTTACGTTACAGGTTGTAATGCAACAAAATAGGAAAAACGCCAAGGGGTAGGAATACTTTTGCAAGGCACTGTTACATATCTACCTCAATTACCTTTAACCGTTGCACTTCGACTTTGTACTGGTATCCCTTGTTTTTAGCCAAGTTATCGTTACTCATTGTGTAGCTATTATTACGTGTTTTACTTTTCTCTTATTTTTCTATTTTATTCCTCTCTGCATTTTTGGGTAGGGCCTGGCCCGTAAGTAAGCATTTTACTGTTAGTCCACAGGCATGTAACAATTGTTATTTCATTTGAGTTACTACTCTACCAGCAGCAGCAAGGGCGTGCCACCCAGTATTTGGATTGCATTGTCAGCTATTGCATTGCTTGCTATGGGACTGCCTCCATGGGCACTGAAATGAGCCACCAGACCTTCTGGATCAGCTCTGTCAGGTAGTCAACAGAAGGCGCTAAAGAGCAAACCTTTTTTTAAATATTTAATTTTACTGTTTTTTTAATAGCTTACTTGCTTATTTCCTTTAAATACGCATGTTAGCTAGTTCCCAGCAAGCTAGCTACCGTGACTCACATGCCAAATTAAAGTCCTTCTGAACTAACATCATAAGCTCAGAAATATAAAGTTATGTCAATATGAAAAGTTAACTGGCTAGCTCATCATGCATTGGGATATTATGCTAGCTATCCCCAGTAAGATACGTTGTTTTCACTTGTCACATCTGTTGCATTCTCCCTGTGCTTGTCACTGGTACACTCGCTCGTGAGCTGGCTAAATAGTTGGTAATCTGTTCAAAACAGTAGCAGCATGTGCAGCATGTACATGTATGTACATTACATGTAAAAATGAAATGGGTGTATTTATTCTGTTGTTCAAATGCACAGATATATCTTCCTAAATACATTATTGGTAGTTTGAATATTTGGCATAATATTTCTGTCATGCTGACAACTTTAAACAGATTTTTAGGAAATTCTGTTCACTTATTCTTAATAAAAATGTTTAGTCGGGACCCATGGTCCTTATTTACTCCTTTCTGGGTCCGGATCTGAACCGCGGTCCCCCTGTTGGGTATGTCTGACGTACATGATCTGGTGAAATAGAGATGCCCCAAATAGAAAAGTTTTAAATGATTGTCTATCCACCTCAGACACAAAATCAAAAGAAATCCACTTCGTCTTTTGTTGTTTCCTCATAAATGTTTCAGGAGCAACCTCTCATTGACTGTTTTGACTCACAGAGAAGGCTTGATCTTTGCTAGAGCGTTGATATAGGAAGTTATATTACTTGATTCTCATGTTTTTCTATTATTAGTGACTTTAAAGAACATTGAAAACAAGGTGTCCCAGTTATACTAAGTTACTACTTTGTTTTGAGGTCAATGATTGATTGTGTGTCTATCATGGGCTGCATTTAGACAGGCAACCCAATTCTGATCATTAATGGGTCTTTCGACCAATCAGATGACCTCTGAAAAATAGCACCTATGGAAAGATCTAATATGATTGGTCAAAAGACCAAAAAATATCACAATTAGGCTACCTGTGTAAACACAGCCATTGTGTGTTTGTGCAAGTACAGTTACAGATACGATCATAAAATGTCACAATGCCATCGCAGACAAAACTGTATTGTAGGATGTCATCGATTACAACTCCTGTGGGAAATCATGAGGTTCCATTTTAGGCTTTTTCCCATCAGTTTGATGCAGCAGTACCAAATAAACATTTCCCCATAATTGACTGAATATTGTGCAGATTCAGTGGGTTGTTGTGTCCCTGGGGCCTCCCAAAATTGGGTTTCAGAGTCATTGTCTACCGTCTTTTGATTTTCTCTGTAAATGACAAGAAATTACGGGTTGAAATTGGATGGCATAAATGGCCTCCTTGGGAATGCAAATTGGACCCTAGCCTTGGTGAAGCTAAATTAAAAGGTTGTATTTATTCAAATTAAACTAATTTAGTTGATCACCTTTCACCGAAAAACACTTTTTCTCTACAACCTGTCCCAAAGTCCATTTGAATTGATCCAGGAAGACAGGAAACAATGGAGAAAACGAATGCTTTACCACTTAGACCAGTTCCCCTGCAGGGTTGCCGGAGATCAGTTGCGGAGGCCCGTTATCAGACAACTGTCCTAGATATCTTATCATGCAGATGAAACCGCAGCCAGTTTTAGCATTCTCCTAGTTGTGCGGGTCTGAGTCTGAGCAAACATCTGTGGACTCCCATCCACCCCGGCGCCAGCCTCCTCAGGGCCATCCCCGGGCCAGAGGGCATTAGCCTGAGGACACTTGCACATCTCACACACAACCACATTGGGGCCTCACACTGATTAGTAGGGACAGAGAACAACATTGAGGGGAATGGTTGTGACATCTTTTTTCTCTCTCTCACAGAAAAGGTATCTCAGTAAAAGTTGGCTCCACATCAAGGTACCAACAAGGTTTCACCAATACATTTCTACCTGTTTCTGGTCTTTAATACAATTAAAGATTTTATGGATATGGGCTGAAAAGTGAAAAATACATAATTTAGATGTTCAATAGTTAATGTAGTGTCTTCAATCTACAAAGGGCATAATGGAGGTCAAGCTGTTCTGGACAAGAGAGAGAAAGATAGAGCTTTAAAGAGAGGATGTGATGGCAGAGAGCTAAAGTATCATGCTTTTGATGAAACAGAGAGCATGTAACATTTGAATGATTACATGTTATATCATATGTTGCTAAATTATGGTAATAATAATAATAATAATAATGAATTCAGGAAACACAGCAAGGTGAAATGCATCAATGTGTATGGTTATTAATGTCTTGAGCCTCATGGCAACCCTTATCAAAATAAATATCTGATTTTCAGGGTGAAGAATCTTCAGTTTTAAAAAAAATTCAGAATAAAAATTAAAGAAATGTCTCAGCTACATTTTGTTAAGCTACAGATTCAATAATGATGATTAACTTCACAAGGTGATTCATGTGCAAGGTGATGAGCTTGATGATCCTTTCCAATAAATATTGAGGGTCTTATTCTGGTGACAAAATTATTGAAGCTTATCTGCCGTTTGACAAATACAAGTAATATCACTCTTATCCGTAATAATCGTATAATGTAGGTAGCTTTCCTGCACCGTATCCACATTTGCTATTGGATGCAACCGTTTTTCTTACAAAAATCATCAGTAGAGTTGAAAATGCAATGGAAACCCATTTTTTATTCGATACATAGGAATTGAACAGCAAAAGTAATTTTTATGTGAACTACGTCATCACTCACAACCTTTTATTTGCAAAATGTCAGTTTGATGGAAATCCTGTACATCTCTGGTGAAACATGGGCATATTGTTTTATATAAATTTGAGAACATTTGCAAAATCTGTTGCAATTTGAATGGAAACCTAACTAGCATGGCTTTCAGATACACCTCTGTTTGGTGTGTGACAAATTGGAAATGGGCTCACTGCATTCCATTTCTCCACACACAGTCCCTGTGTTAATGGCAGTCTATCGAGAAAATGCAAAGACCTCAAAATGTCTCTCTACTCAGGAAAAATAATGAACCACAGGCCAATGTGGATAAGCTCATTCCAGGGACCCCCTCACCCCTGAAATTTTGTCAACATGCCACTCCTTAGTTCAACCCTCATCCATGAAACTCTGAAGGCACACCAGAGCTTCACAGAATAGATTTCAGCTGCAGAATGGATTAAATTCGGTCCAACTCTGAGAGAAAGAGTTACTAATGAGTTTATAATCAGGTGTTGGCAGGAGTTCTATCTGTAGGACTGTCATAGTCATCAAGCCTCTCTTACTCATCAAGCTCAGTATACTGCTCTGGCAGGTGTCATAGATGATGGCACTACGTTTAAATGATGAACATCATGGAAGCCAGCATGTCACTGAGACGCCTCTGAAGTGTCACTGACTAATTTCTCAACATTAAGTTGTTTGTTGTTTGCACTTAATTACATATTTATTAATGCCTCATTTAATTATGAAACACAGTTATTGAAAAAAGGCGTACATTTCACACGGGAGGACAATTCACACCATTTTAGCCTACTCAAGTAAATGGAATACAAATGCATTTCAAAGAGGAAATTAGCTCATAAGGAGAGGTTGTGTTTTGTCTCGTGGGTTTCATAACCACAACTTTTTAACAGTTCAATAATGGTGAGACGGGGGACAGGAATTCATTTCAACCATTCATCTAGAACGTGATCATCTACAACACATGCAAACCCCCACAATGCTCTGCGGCACATCTATGGCAAGCCTGGAGGTGCAAATGGTACAACCCGAATCCACAACAGATTGAAAGTCAGAATCAGGATGAGCTCTGTATAAAGATTAATTTAGTGTTATTCTACATGTGCTGTGTACCACTGAGTAAGGCATCATCTCTTGTTATTGTTATTGCAGAGCTTATCTTTTCCAAGGATTGTCACAGATCAACGCATGCCCAGATCCAGGTGCAGAGTGAAATGGGATTTGAATATGAATAAGTGGCCAACGCTGCTGAGAGAACATTCACATTCACATTCAAATCAGGATTTTGGAGCAGCTCAAGGTGGACAGGCTCCCATGAGGAATATGGAGCACCTGGATTCTAACGACATGCAAAATAATGCTCTATAAACATCACCTCACAGATAAGTGGGATAAGACAGCTCACAAAGAACTGCTTGAGGCCTGTTGAATTAAAGCACCATCAATAATGTACAATAAATACTAATGTGGTTGTCAAACAAACATGAGGCTTTGTGGGAGTAGTTTATTCTGTTTTGATCAGTGGAGGGTCCTCAGGGGAGGAAGGTGAGGACCATCCTCATCAGTAAATTTCATAAAATTAGCATTTTTAGATAAAACTATACTAAACATATTCACGTCACCAAATAATTTATTAAAACGCTGTTTTGCAATGAAGGTCTACGGTAGCCTCAACAGCACTGTAGGGTAGCACCGTGGGGTATCCGGAAGACAGCTATATGACAACCTCCGGAGGACGTCCTCCAACCTATCAGAGCTATTGCAGCATGAACTGACATGTTTTCCATCCAATCAAAGGATCAGGCTTTGAAATTGCACTTTTCAGTTTCACTCAATCGCATATGTAAATGAAACTAGCCACATGAGTAAGGTGTCGTGATATAGTCCTCAGTGCGTCTGGTAAATTATCAGAAATGTAATCTCAGCAAACCCTTCTCTTTTGTGGGGCAGAGGCAGAATGTAAAAGGAATAAGAATAAAGCAAAATTTTACAGAAAATACATTTATGAACAGATAATACTGGCAATGAGGATGGGAGACACTTCTGTGTTTAGTCTGCCTCTGTCAGTTTTCCCAGAATCACATAAGTGTGACTTGCCCTTTGATCTCCCCACTACCCAGGCTCATGTTGGATATGCAACAGGGGAGATAACAATATTGGGCCCTAACTCTATGGGCGGCTATCAGCCAATGGAGCTTCATGTAAGCTATTAATGGAATGTTTGACAATCGTGTCTATTCAAAGGATGTTTTTACAGCCAATAATAGCACACATTGTTTTATTTTGTGATTTATCTGAACATCTAATTAAAAGTTGAATAATTTAAATCCAGTTTGATGAACCAAATTTTTGATCAAGCGAGAGTTTAGAAATTGTCATCACAAATCCAGATGAGAATGGCCATGAAACCCATGTCAGAGACGTCTGCCTACCCATGTCAGAGACGCAAACTTGGTCTCAACCTTTAAGTCTTTACTGAAGACTCATCTCTTCAGCGGGTCATATGATTGAGTGTAGTCTGGCCCAGGAGTGGGAAGGTGAACGGAAAGGCTCTGGAGCAACGAACCGCCCTTGCTGTCTCTGCCTGGCCGGTTCCCCTCTTTCCACTGGGATTCCTCTGCCTCTAACCCTATTACAGGGGCTGAGTCATTGGCTTACTGGGGCTCTCTCATGCCGTCCCTGCAGGGGGTGCGTCACCTGAGTGGGTTGATTCACTGTTGTGGTCATCCTGTCTGGGTTGGCGCCCCCCCCCTTGGGTTGTGCCGTGGCGGAGATCTTTGTGGGCTATACTCAGCCTTGTCTCAGGATGGTAAGTTGGTGGTTGAAGATATCCCTCTAGTGGTGTGGGGGGCTGTGCTTTGGCAAAGTGGGTGGGGTTATATCCTTCCTGTTTGGCCCTGTCTGGGGGGTGTCCTCAGATGGGGCCACAGTGTCTCCTGACCCCTCCTGTCTCAGCCTCCAGTATTTATGCTGCAGTAGTTTGTGTCGGGGGGCTAGGGTCAGTTTGTTATATCTGGAGTACTTCTCCTGTCCTATTCGGTGTCCTGTGTGAATCTAAGTGTGCGTTCTCTAATTCTCTCCTTCTTTCTTTCTCTCTCTCGGAGGACCTGAGCCCTAGGACCATGCCCCAGGACTACCTGACATGATGACTCCTTGCTGTCCCCAGTCCACCCGACTGTGCTGCTGCTCCAGTTTCAACTGTTCTGCCTTGTTATTATTTGACCATGCTGGTCATTTATGAACATTTGAACATCTGTAGCTCAGTTGGTAGAGCATGGCGCTTGTAACGCCAGGGTAGTGGGTTCGATCCCCGGGACCACCCATACATAGAATGTATGCACACATGACTGTAAGTCGCTTTGGATAAAAGCGTCTGCTAAATGGCATATATTATTATTATATTATCTTGGCCATGTTCTGTTATAATCTCCACCCGGCACAGCCAGAAGAGGACTGGCCACCCCACATAGCCTGGTTCCTCTCTAGGTTTCTTCCTAGGTTTTGGACTTTCTAGGGAGTTTTTCCTAGCCACCGTGCTTCTACACCTGCATTGCTTGTTGTTTGGGGTTTTAGGCTGGGTTTCTGTACAGCACTTTGAGATATCAGCTGATGTACGAAGGGCTATACAAATAAATTTGATTTGATTTTGATGAAACAAGTTGGGGATTAATACTAGTAGTTTAAAGACCGTATATATCAATTAATAGCTAGCTAGCACCACCCTTTTAGAACCTCAATCATTCATCTCAAATTCTTTCATTATTATCCCCAAGTAAAGTCCTGCATTTGATGGAAGGGGTAAACCTACAGTATATCAATGCTTCTATACCAATCATGTGACCGTTGAAGTTGAAGGACAGGCTCACTGAGAGAGAGATGTGCTGTGTCAAATGTCCCCTAAGTGGCTCAGAATGGTTGAAAAGCATATATTTAGTTTTACTAGCGTTTAAGAGCAGTTGGAGGCCATGGAAGGAAGTTTGTGTGACATTGAAGCTCGTTTGGAGGTTTGTTAACCTAGAGAGGTTAACAAACCTCCAAACGAGCTTCAAGGGTACGCTAGTGTCCCATCTGGCCAACATCCAGTGAGGTTGCAAATTCAATTACAGAAATGCTCATGATAAAAATTCAGAAAACAAAACATATTTGACATATGTTTAAAGATTAACTTCTTGTTAAACCAACCACAGTGTCATATTTATAAAATGCTTTTCGGCGAAAGCATACCTAGCCCAGAACATACCTAGCCCAGAACATAGCCCAGTTGACAAATTATTACAAACACTAACCAGCCAAGCAGAAGCGTTACAAAACTCAGAAATAGAGATAAAATTAATCCCTTACCTTTGATGATCTTCATATGGTGGCAATCAGAAGACATTCATTTACTCAATAAATGTTCCTTTTGTTTATATCCAAAAACCTTGTTTTGTTAGCGCATTTTCTTCAGTAATCCACAGGCTCAAACTCAGTCAAAACTATCAGACAAAAAATCCTAATTGTATCCGTAAAGTTCATAAAACATGTCAAACAATGTTTATATTCAATTCTCAGGTTGTTTTTTAGCCTAAATGATCTATAATATTTCAACCGGACAATAACGTTGTCAATATAAAAGGTAAACATGAAATGCACATGCGTCACGTGAGGGTCCACTCGTTCAGACTGGTCTTACTCCCTTATAAGAATACAAGCCTGAAGCGATTTCTAAAGACTGTTGACATCTAGTGGAAGGCATAGGAACTGCAAATGGAGTCCTAAGTCAATGGATACTGTAATTTGTATTGAATAGAAAACTACAACCCCCCCCAAAAAAACAACTTCCTGAATGGATTTTTCTAAGGTTTTCGCCTGCTATATCAGTTCTGTTATACTCACAGACACTATTTTAACAGTTTTAGAGTGTTTTCTATCCAAATCTACCAGTTATATGCATATCATATCTTCTGGGCCCGAGTAGCAGGCCGTTTAATTTGGCCATGCTTTTCATCCAAAATTCCGAATGCTGCCCCCTACTCTAGACAGGTTAGCACAGTGTCCAAAGAAGGGCCAGATGTATACAGAATGGTGTCGTCTGCATAGAGGTGGATCAGGGAATCACCCGTAGCGAGAGCAACATCGTTGATATATACAGAGCAACGAGTCGGCCCGAGTTGGTACCCCTATAGAGACTGTCAGAGGCCTGGACAACAGGCCCTCCGATTTGACACACTGAACTCTGTCTGAGAAGTAGTTGGTGAACCAGGAAAGGCAGTCATTAGAGAAACCAAGGCTGTTGAGTCTGCTGATAAGAATACAACGATTGACAGAGTCGAAAGCCTTGGCCAGGTCGATGAAGATGGCTGCACAGTACAGTCTTTTATTGATGGTGGTTGGGATATCGTTTAGTACCTTGAGCGTGGCTGAAGTGCACACGTGACCAGCTCGGAAACCGGATTGCACAGCGGAGGAGGTACGGTGGGATTCAAAATGGTCTGTTTATTAACTTGGCTTTCGAAGACTTTAGAATGGCAGAGCAGGATGGATATAGGTCTATAACAGTTTGGGTCTAGAGTGTCAATCCCTTTGAAGAGGGGCATGCGCGGCAGCTTTCCAATCTTTAGGGATCTCGGACGATAAGAAAGAGAGGTTGAACAGACTGGTAATAGGGGTTGCGACAATGCCGGTGGATAATTTTAGAAAGAGAGGGTCCAGATTGTCTGGCCCAGCTGATTTGTACGGTTCCAGGTTTTGCAGCTCTTTCAGAACATCTGCTATCTGAATTTGGGTGAAGTAGAAGATGGGGAGGCTTGGGCCAGTACCTGCGGGGGGTGCGGAGCTGTTGGCCGGGGTTGGGGTAGCCAGGAGGAAAGCATGGCCAGCCGTAGAGAAATGCTTCTTGAAATTCTCAATTATCGTGGATTTATCGGTGGTGACAGTGTTACGTAGCCTCAGTGCAGTGGGTAGCTGGGAGGAGGTGCTCTTGTTCGCCATGGACTTATAGTGTCCCAAAACGTTTTGGAGTTAGAGCAACAGGATGCTAGCTTTTGCTTTGCTGACTGACTACGTTTTTCAAGAAACTGTCACCCGCTGAGAGGAACTATGATGTCGGGAACTGAGAGTTCCTCACCATTAAGCTGGCTATCGAAGAATGGCGCCAGAGGGAGCTCTTCACCCATTCCTTGTCCTTACCGAACACCACAATCTGGGGTACTTAAGAAGTGCTAAGAGGCTTAACCCCAGACATGCTCGCTTGGCACTCTTTTTCACCCGCTTCAACTTCACCAGCTTCAACTTCACCCACTTCAACTTCACCCGCTTCAACTTTACCGTCACCTTTCGCCTGGCAAGAAAAATGTGAAGGCTGATTCCTTATCCCGTCTATTTGACTCCCCCTTCTCTAACCCAGCTCCCGAGGCCACCCTGCCTCCGTTTTGTGTCGTGAGACCTATACAGTGGGAAATCCAATCAGCCGGGCCAAGAGGCCCTAAAAGTTCCTTCATACTGCGGCACACCCTACGTGCTGCTGCAGCATTCTGTGGCGCATCATTTAATTCTCAGCCATGCATCTTTGAGAAGCATTTGACAGTATTCCGTATTGGCATTACCAGATAATTTAAAACCTTCTTTTGTACTAACATAGGATAGGGTATTGATTTTAAGAAATGTGGCTAATTAATTGGATAAAATATGATAGTGTTTCCATTCAGAGAAATTGTCCGTTTGTAAATTCAGACCGTTCTGCTCTCAGAGCGCACACTGGACGTTCGGGCCCAGGAGTAGGGTTGATTTGAGCATTCTGGCCTTAGAACGGGAGTCAAGCACCCAAGCTGACTTTGGCTAGCTACTTCCAGACACAAATGTGACAACTCTGACCATTTTACTCACCCTAGCAGAACTGATAAGGCAGTTTCCTGTTAACCAGAGCGTCGGTGTCTGTAAATGTGCAGCTGGAAACAATTGAATTACCCTTTTTTCCTGACGTTTACAGACACCGGCCATATTCAACAGGTGTTGAGCGCTGGTAAAGTAATTATTCTGCGCTCTGGTACATTCAGACGAGCGTGCTCTGAAATCCGTGTAGATAGTAGGCTGGACACATGACATTTTTAACAACGTTCTTTTCTGATAACTAGTTCATTGCATTTGCCATGACAATGAGACCTGCTCACATTGTTTTACAGTTAAAATGTAAACAACAAAAATAATATTGGACCTTTGCGGTCTTCCCGTTGTTTCCTATGGGGGAGATATAGGCATGTCTGTCTATTTCGCCAAATTTCTCGCAATGTGTATATTTAGATTTTTTGAAGTTGGGTGTAACCAGTGTGAAATGCTAGCTAGTTAGTGGGGAGTGCTTATAGCGTTTCAATCGGCGACGTCACTCGCTCTGAGACCTTGAAGTAGTTGTTTCCCAAGGGCTGTGGCTTTTGTGGCGCTATGGGTAACGATGCTTCGAGTGTGGCTGTCTATCTGTGCAGAGGGTCCCTGGTTTGAACCCATGTAGGGGCGAGGAGCGGGACGGAAACAAACTGTTACACGGGCACCATTTTAATCAGGAGAAACTCCTCTTTGTAATTATGCAAGTTTGGGTAGCGAGCTCTTTGTCATCGATCGCTAGACCAGAAATAGTCAGAAGTTTGTATTTTTTCCCTACTTTTTCATTACACAGACATAAGCAGAGTTGACATCATCGAGGTGCGGATGTTGACTTTCTACACAAGTTGTTTTCCCCCAGTTTCGTCTGATGAACAGATTGAAGTGGTAAAATAAAAAGGGATACAGGCTCTGCGAATATTCGATTTCATTAATTTGCTATGAGCTCACGCTAGTGTTCCAGTTTAGTCAACGTTCTTAGGCTGTTTTTCAGCCTTGGGTGAATTTTGAGAAAGCACCCGAATGTCCATTGAGATAGCACAACAACTATACCATTTAGCTAAGCTCAGAATGACAAGAATAATCAGGTTAATAAATGTTGGGTAGTTAGATAGCCTATAGTTAATATACTGGCAAGTTTGATGTATAACTTCTAACTTTTAGGTATCTAGCTAACATACAGGTACATACTGCTGTAATGATATACTATGTGGTATATAAAGGCCAGCGTAGCTAACAAATTGTCAGCCAACATAACATGCAAGGTAACATTTGAAAAGTCATTACTTTATTACATTGAGTAGCATGCTACCCCTTGGTCGTTAGGGCAAATCTGGTCTGTGATAGGAGGGAGATTTTTCACACCTAGCAAGGGCTATTAGACCATTCTTTAGTAAAGGTCGAATAGTCTATTGTTCAGCTATTAGCCCTCCTCCCCAACTTGCAACAAATTGCCATTCCCATTTCATTCCTTTCCTTCTTCCATGTGTCATCATTCTGCCCCTGAGTGGCTCGCTTGTAGGCGTGCTGGCAGGACATGGTAGCATCTTCTGTTGTGTGTCAAAAATTCTGAATACAGTAGCACGTTTGTATGAAGGTGTATTTATTCACAGGCCAATTGTTATATGCTATGGAGGTACATTTGTGTCTTTTTGTCAAGAGCAAAACCTTTCTTATTTTCAATCAAAAATAATAGTTCTGAAAGCAACTGTTTTCCGACACAAAATAAGTCAAAGCGGACACCGACAAAGATGGCATCTCAGGTAAGCAGCGCTGGGCTGTATTCACGTCTCCTAAAAATGACATCTGCTGCTTTCGATTGAATGGTCATATCTCAGTTCTTGTTTTCATATCTCTAAAAAAAACATAAGCTGTTTCTTTACTTTCAGAGAGCAAGCTGACCAAGGGGTCGAAAATGTAGATATTGCCAGATGTTCACTGTCCGAGGAACAGGCCATGGAATCTTTATTGCAGGCAAAAGTGTCCATAACCAGAGGCAATTCAATTGTTCTGTGTTCTTTTTCACCATCTCTGCCTGTCTTGTTGTACATGGAACCTGTCTCACATGCATTAGTTAAAAAACTATTAAAAGATGTCAGTTGATAATTTTCAGATTTACACCACATAAACACAGCCATTTTCACTGGACTATCTGTTGCTGCCAAGTCATGATTTCCCTAGGGGTTAGCCTTGCAATAACCAAGTGGTGAGAGACATAGCCCTCTATATTTAAGTGCTTCAGGTACACTCTGATCAGTGTCTGCGTCACACACAGTATCTTCTCTTGACATCGTCTATTGTTTGTCCTATTATGTGTCTGTTTTTCAGCATAAAGTACTCTGTAGCCACTTAGTGTGGACACTAGGTGAGACCACACACACAATAACAGTCCCTCTTCACTTCATCCCTCTCCCCCTTCTGCCTAAATCCTCTAGGTTATGTCAGCTGTTTTGGCTGACACAGAGGGCACAGCATGATCATAGGTGTGATGTCACTTGGTCAGGTCAACAGGAAGTATTATTAAAGAGATGCTTTACATTGAAATGCAGACAGAGATGTAGTAGTCCCAGAGTTAATGATCCAAGGTCAGTTTTGAATTTCACCTAATGACTTAAGATAACTGACCGTGTTAGAATAAAAAACGAAGCTTAATCATGCTATCTCTCTATCCATCTGTCACTTGTCTGCAGGTATGTTTTGATGTGAGAGAGGAAGCCAGTCCCGTCATCGCCACCTCACCTGCTCTTAAGATAAAAGTTCAGGCACCGGTTCAATGGTCCCTTCAAAATAACACACCGCATCAATCCTGATACCTACCGCCTTCAGTTGCCATGCCATTACCGGATCTCATCCATCCATGTGTCCTTTCACAAGCCTGTGAGGTACAGCCCTCTCCATCCTCCAGTGGCTCACCTCAGAGCACCCCCCGTTTGATGTCGGCGGTGCACCGGCTTATTCCGTCCAAGCCCTCCTTGACTCCAAGAGCCTGGGTAGTTGCATCCACTACCTGGTGGATTGGGAGGGGTAAGGACCCCAAGAACGGTCCTGGACATCCTCGACCCAGCCATGATCCTGGCTTTCCAATTGAACGGTTCTTACCACCCAGCTTCTCACCCCTGGGGGATGCCCCCTGCTCAGCTTCCTAGGTCGTCAAGAGCCACCCGTGGGGGAGGGGGAGGAGTACTGTAACGTCTGCTTCCAACTCACACTCTCAAGCACGTAGATCCCTGAATGCAGCCCACTTTCCAGCTCACAGTCTCAAACAAATAGATTCTCTTAACGCAGCTCACTCTCCAGATCCCAATCACCTGTTCACACATCTGTATGTCATTATCACACACTATTTAGTTCAGTTCTCTGCACCCCATCATTGTGAGATTGTTTGTTTTGTGACACACTTCAATTCGGAGCTCTGTTTTTCCGAGTAATTTAATCCTCCAGTGTATGATAGTTGCCTGCTTCACTAACGATGCCTATTCCCTGCCTGTACTTTAGCCTATCAGCTTTCCTGTTATCAACCTATTGCCCGATCTACCGGATGACGTTACTAGCCTTTCCCTGCCTGTACTGTTGCCTTTTTGGACCCCCTGTGTATGACCTTCTGCCTGCCCCTGGACCCAGCTACCTGCCTCCTTCTGTGGTCCCCTACAATCAACACCTGCTGCGCCCTGCGCTTGAAACCAGCTCTCTGTCTCCCCTTGTGCTCATTACACTTACATTTATTTCTGTGCAACCAAAACACCACATATTACTTTTCACCAAATCTCTTTCCCCATCCGCTGCCTCCTTTATTCCAGGCTACTAATTGGCCTGGAATTAAATGCCTCAAATTAGTACTGGTCCAGAAAGATAATTGGTCCGAGTTTTAGGGCTGTGCCAAGTAATGCATTTGCTTTATAAGGAAAGATAAAAAGAGCGAAGGAGAGAGGGGAATGTAGAGAGAAAAACAGAGAGAGGGAGTGGATTGGGCAATGGAGATACACCAGAGGTAGATTGAAACGCTTCTCTCATGTTCTCCATGTCCCACAACCTCTCTGTCTATGTGTTTGCCAGCTGATGAGTCCAGTTCTTGTTCATCCTCCTCCTTTGATGGTCACTACGCGATGCTTCAAGACCAAAAAAGGAAGCCTTCTTCAGCCATCAATGATCTCAATTCGTGTGTTCCGCCCACACCATATGTGCTGGATTACTGTGCTCAGTCAAGGACACGTCTGTCCAAAGGCTCTGGCTTCCACGCAACACAGAGGTTCATGTTAAAGCCTGCCAGGTACACAGATGGCGAGGCAGAGAGACAAAATGGCCACTCTGTTACTCCCTGGCACCTGTTATTCAAGGTGGACAGGTTAGAGTCGTTGTGAATCACAGGACAAAAGCCCAATAAACTCCACCACGAAACATACATGACTTACTGTGGGGCATAAAAGTATTTAGTCAGCCACCAATTGTGCAAGTTCTCCCACTTAAAAAGATGAGAGAGGCCTGTAATTTTCATCATAGGTACACTTCAACTATGACAGACAAAATGAGAAAAAAATTATTTGCAAATTATGTTGGAAAATAAGTATTTGGTCACCTACAAACATGTAAGATTTCTGGCTCTCACAGACCTGTAACTTCTTCTTTAAGAGGCTCCTTTGTCCTCTACTCGTTACCTGTATTAATGGCACCTGTTTGAACTTGTTATCAGTATAAAAGACACCTGTCCACAACCTCAAACAGTCACACTCCAAACTCTACTATGGCCAAGACCAAAGAGACAAATTGTAGACATGCACCACGCTGGGACGACTGAATCTGCAATAGGTAAGCAGCTCGGTTTGAAGAAATCAACTGTGGGAGCAATTATTAGGAAATTAAAGACATACAAGACCACTGATAATCTCCCTTGATCTGGGGCTCCACGCAAGATCTCACCCTGTGGGGTCAAAATGATCACAAGAACGTTGAGCAAAAATCCCAGAACCACACGGGGGGACCTAGTGAATGGCCTGCAGAGAGCTGGGACCAAAGTAACAAAGCCTAACATCAGCAAGGGCATTGAAGATGAAACTTGGCTGGGTTTTTCAGCATGACAATGATCCCAAAGACAACGCCTGGGCAACAAAGGAGTGGCTTCGTAAGAAGCATTTCAAGGTCCTGGAGTGGCCTAGCCAGTCTCCAAATCTCATTTACATTTACATTTAAGTCATTTAGCAGACGCTCTTATCCAGAGCGACTTACAAATTGGTGCATTCACCTTATGACATCCAGTGGAACAACCACTTTACAATAGTGCATCTAAATATTTTAAGGGGGGAGGGGGTGAGAAGGATTACTTTATCCTATCCTAGGTATTCCTTAAAGAGGTGGGGTTTCAGGTGTCTCCGGAAGGTGGTGATTGACTCCGCTGTCCTGGCGTCATGAGGGAGTTTGTTCCACCATTGGGGAGCCAGAGCAGCGAACAGTTTTGACTGAGCTGAGCGGGAACTGTACTTCCTCAGTGGTAGGGAGGCGAGCAGGCCAGAGGTGGATGAACGCAGTGCCCTTATTTGGGTGTAGGGCCTGATCAGAGCCTGGAGGTACTGAGGTGCCGTTCCCCTCACAGCTCCGTAGGCAAGCACCATGGTCTTGTAGCGGATGCGAGCTTCAACTGGAAGCCAGTGGAGAGAGCGGAGGAGCGGGGTGACGTGAGAGAACTTGGGAAGGTTGAACACTAGTCGGGCTGCGGCGTTCTGGATGAGTTGTAGGGGTTTAATGGCACAGGCAGGGAGCCCAGCCAACAGCGAGTTGCAGTAATCCAGACGGGAGATGACAAGTGCCTGGATTAGGACCTGCGCCGCTTCCTGTGTGAGGCAGGGTCGTACTCTGCGGATGTTGTAGAGCATGAACCTACAGGAACGGGCCACCGCCTTGATGTTAGTTGAGAACGACAGTTTGTTGTCCAGGATCACGCCAAGGTTCTTAGCGCTCTGGGAGGAGGACACAATGGAGTTGTCAACCGTGATGATCTCAACCCCATAGAAAATATTTGGAGGGAGTTGAAAGTCTGTGTTGACCAGCAGCAGCCCCAAAACATCACTGCTCTAGAGGAGATCTGCATGGAGGAATGGGCCAAAATACCAGCAACAGTGTGAGAAAACCTTGTGAAGACTTACAGAAAATGTTTGACCTCTGTCATTGCCAACAAAGGGTATATAACGAAGTATTGAGATAAACTTTTGTTATTGACCAAATACTTATTTCCCACCATAATTTGCAAATAAATTCATTAAAAATCATACAATGTGATTTTTCTGGATTCTTTCCTTCTCATTTTGTCTGTCACCGTTGAAGTGTATCTATGATGAAAATTACAGGCCTCTCATATTTTTTAAGTGGGAGAATATGCACAATTGGTGGCTGACTAAATACTTTTTTGCCCCACTGTAGATGGAAACATATACACAGTTCATTCAGAAATGATTCATACGTACTTCACATTTTGTTGTGCTACAGCCTGATTTCAAAAGGGATTATATCTTAGAGATATAAGAAACATCAGGAAACATTTATAAAATACTTTCTCTACATTTATTTAAGCCTTTATTTTTGGCACTGAACAGTCTCCATAATACTTCTATCCATGTTTTTCAACTGATACCGGGGGACCTTCAGACGATTCTTGTGAGGCCTGTGAACATCCTAGAGCAAATCACATGTATGAGAGTCACCTTTCAAAACTGAGATGACCATCGGGTTCGGTCTTAATAGTTCAGTCGCTACAGACGATTTTGTAAGAATACAGATTTTTTGGGATGTCTCATTGGCTGACAAACACCGCTCTAGCTCGGTCAACTTTAACCGCAGATGCGGATGGGCGACATAGACGGATGCAGTGGATTGAGAAGCATCCAATGCAAAAAAAACATATCACTAGCTTAATAAATGGACAGATTTTAAATATATATATTTTTAAATGCTAATTATATTCCACAGGGACACGGACATCAACGTTAGGGGGTTACGTCCCTTAGCTTTGCACACCTGGATTGTACAATATTTGCACATTATTATTTTTATAATTCTTCAAACTCTGTCAAGCTCTGGGGGCAGCAGGTAGCCTAGTATCCTAAAAAAATCCCTAGTACTTGCTCATGACAATTATACCCATAAATCAAACCACATTTTATTGGTCGAATACACAAATTTAGGAAACATTATTGCGGGTGTAGTGAAATGCATGCAGTCACCACCATGTTCCAAATATGATGTGTGGTACTCAGTTATGTGTCGTGTATTTGCCCCAAACATAACACTTTGTATTCAGGGCATAAAGTTAATTTCTTTGCCACATTTTTAGCAGTTTTACTTTAGTGCCTTTATTACAAAAAAAAATGTATTCTGTACAGGTTTCTTCCTTTTCATTTTTCATTTATATTAGTATTGTGGAGTAACTACAATGTTGTTAATCCATATTCAGGTTTTTCCTGTCACGGCCATTAAATTCTGTAACTGTTTTAAAGACACCATTGGCCTCATTGTGAAATCCCTGAGCTGTTTCCTTCCTCTCCAGCAACTGAGTTAGGATGGATGCCTGTATCTTTGTAGTGACTGGGTGTATTGATACACCATCCAAAGTGTAATTAATAACTTCACCATGCTCACAGGGATATTCAATATCTGTTTTTTACCCATCTACCAATAGGTGCCCTTCTTTGCGTGGCATTGGAAAACCTCCCTGGTCTTTGTGGTTGAATCTGTGCTCAACTGAGGGACATTATTGATAATTGTATATTTGGGGTACAGAGATGAGGTAGTTAAGAAAATATATCTTAAACACTATTATTGCAAAGAAGGGCACCTATATTGGTTGAGATTATGCTGTGTGACGTAGAGGTCAACTGAGGTTTAATACGTTACCCTGCGTCACTGCTTCATTGCTCCAGACCACCGCAAGGGGGAGCTAGAGCACTGATTACTCTACCTGACAATGAATGGGTGATATAAACCAAATAGAAACTGATAATTGTGCACAACTTCAAAATTGAATTTCTCTAAACTGAATGATGAGGATGAAGAAGGAGGATTGAAATTAGAAATTAAAATGTTCAATTATATTTCATGACATTCTTCATTAAGAAATACAATATGTGTTGACTGAATATAAGCAGCAAGTGATGTCTGCTAAATAATCAAGTTGATGATGCAGTCATATGGCCTCGGCACCTCCATAAAGCTGAGTGACTCACTCATTCATGGCTTTGGATCAAAATAAATAAGTACCAACATTCTTTCTGATAGCCTTTAATAAAGACATGTTTTGGAAATCCTGACCTGGATTTCATGTATTATAGTCTCTACACTTCCGGCGCCGACAGAGATGGCCGCCTCGCTTCGCGTTCCTAGGAAACTATGTAGTATTTTGTTTTTTTTACGTGTTATTTCTTACATTGGTACCCCAGGTAATCTTAGGTTTCATTAAATACAGTCGGGAAAAACTACTGAATATAAGAGCAACTCACCATCAGTACGACCAGGAATATGACTGTCCCGAAGCGGATCCTGTGTTCTGCCTTCCACCCAGGACAACGGAATGGATCCCAGCCTGCGACCCAAAACAACAACGTTGTAAAAGAGGGAAATGAAGTGGTCTTCTGGTCAGGCTCCGGAGACGGGCACATCGCGCACTCCCTAGCATACTACTCGCCAATGTCCAGTCTCTTGACAACAAGGTTGATGAAATCCAAGCAAGGGTAGCATTCCAGAGGGACACCAGAGACTGTAACGTTCTTTGCACGGAAACATGGCTCACTCGAGAGACGCTAACGGAATCGGTGCGGCCAGCTGGTTTCTTCACGCATCGCACCGACAGAAACAAACATCTTTCTGATAAGAAGAGGTGTGGGGGCGTATGCCTTGTGAGTAACGAGACATGGTGGGATCACAACAAAATACAGCAACTCAAGTCCTTCTGTTCACCTGATTTAGAATTCCTGACAATCAAATGTCGAACGCATTATCTACCAAGGGAATTCTCTTTGATTATAATCACAGCCGTATATATTCCTCCCCAAGCAGACACATTGATGGCCCTGAACAAACTTTATTTGATTATTTTCAAACTGGAAACCACATATCCTGAGGCTGCATTCATTGTAGCTGGGGATTTTAACGAGGCTAATCCGAAAACAAGACTCCGTAAAAAGTATCAGCATATCGATTGCGCAACTAGGGCTGGTAAAACTTTGGATCATTGCTATTCTAACTACCGCGACGCATATAAGGAACTGCCTCGCCCTCCTTTCGGAAAAGCTGACCACGACTCCATTTTGTTGCTCCCTGCCTACAGACAGAAACTAAAACAAGAAGTTCCCGCGCCCAGGTCTGTTCAATGCTGGTCTGACCAATCTGATTCCACGCTTCAAGACTGCTTTCGTCACGTGGACTGGGATATGTTCCGCATTGCGTCAAACAACAACATTGAAGAATATGCTGATTCGGTGAGCAAGATCGTTAGAAAGTCCATTGATGATGTTGTTCCCATAGCAATGATTAAAACATTCCCAAACCAGAAACCGTGGATTGATGGCAGCATTCGAGTGAAACTGAAAGCACGAACCACTGCTTTTAACCAGGGAAAGGTGACCAGAAACATGACCGAATACAAACAGTGTAGCTATTCCCTCTGCAAGGCAATCAAACAAGCTAAGCGTCAGTATAGAGACAAAGTAGAGACACAATTCAATGGCTCAGCCACAGGAGGTATGTGGCAGGGTCTATAGTCAATCACGGATTACAAAAAGAAAACCAGCCCCGTCTCAGACCAGGATGTCTTGCTCCCAGGCAGACTAAATAACATTTTTGCCCGCTTTGAGGACAATACAGTGCCACTGACACAGCCCGCAACCAAAATGTGAGTAAAACATTTAAACATGTTAACCCTCGCAAGGCTGCAGGCATCCCCAGCAGCGCCCTCAGAGCATGTGCAGACCAGCTGGCTGCTGTGTTTAAGGACATATTCAATCAATCCTTATCCCAGTCTGCTGTTCCCACATGCTTCAAGAGGGCCACCGTTGTCCCTGTTCCCAAGAAAGCTAAGGTAACTGAGCTAAACGACTACTGCCCCGTAGCACTCACTTCCGTCATCATAAAGTGCTTTGAGAGAACTAGTCAAGGACCATATAACCTCCACCCTACCTGACACCCTAGACCCACTCCAATTTGCTTACCGCCCAAATAGGTCCACAGACGATGCAATCTCAAGCACACTGCACACTGCCCTAACCCATCTGGACAAGAGGAATACCTATGTGAGAATGCTGTTCATCGACTACAGCTCAGCATTTAACACCATAGTACCCTCCAAACTCGGCATCAAGCTCAAGACCCTGGGTCTCGACCCCGCCCTGTGCAACTGGGTACTGGACTTACTGACGGGCCGCCCCCAGGTGATGAGAGTAGGTAACAACATCTCCACCCCGCTGATCCTCAACACTGGGGCCCCACAAGGGTGCATTCTGAGCCCTCTCCTGTACTCCCTGTTCACTATAACCACGCTGCATTTTGGTCCGCCTCTCCATCCCAGGAGGACAGCCATTACAAGAACCACTGTATGTGTTGGATTATTTGATTAGCGGGATCAGGTATGTAGTGCCAGGGCCCCTTTGGGTCCCAGGACCAGGATTAAGAAACACTTGCCAATAACATTTGTAGTCTGAAAGTTATACCTGTTTTGTTTTTGTCAAAACCCATGTAATCTCTGTTCGGATTCCTTCCAGTGATAGCCTAGGGTTATTATCATTCCTGAGGCAGCTCTATTCAAAGTAACCTATCTGTCGCAAAGAAGACAAGTATGTCAGCGTGACCCCCTACAACCCACATCCCAGAGTGGAACAGTACACAACAGTACATTCTAATAACAAACAAAGACACCAAACCACAGCACAGGTCTGTCTCTATCACGACTGTTGTTGCTTTTCACAGGTTTCAGAATGTTGATTACATCCATTTCACACTTTGCCGAAATTGAGAGATGAGGGCCAATCAGCATCCTGTCAGATGCTGGCATCACCTCGCTCTATCCCCACCGCTCACTTCACACCTTTGCCCTCGCCTCCCCCTCACCTCGTCCCGTCTGAGCGAACACTTCATTATGCCCTGCTCCCAGCGCTCCACTTCATTTGGTCTCTGTGACCCCTGCACTGTACTCCGTTCCCTTTCATTTTACTCCTATATCTCTCGTTGCCGACAAGCATGAACTGAAACACATTTAATAATTCATGAAATACAGAAATGAGAAAAAACAAGATATTATTTTTCACAATGAACAAATTTAATTCCCCCCTCTGATATTCTGTTTTGCATGATTAGGAGTGAGTTATTTCAGAATGAAGAGGGTGCCATTGCAAAGGACTTCAAGAATTCAAGAAACCAAGCGCTGTGACATGAGATTTCAAGGACAATGACTTATCATCTTTACAACATTGGAGACTTTTAGACGATAGTATTTGCATAGATTCTCGGGTTCACAGCATGTAATGTAAGATCATTTTATGTACACTACAATGGAAACCCTACTGCAGTTTTTGTTGATTCCCCATGTGAGACCTAACCTATAGGGATGGAAATAAGAAACTGCTCCAAGAATATTGTAAAAGAGAAAAGGAAAGTCATGCAATTCAAATAAAGAAGACCTTGGTCAAAAAGCTCATGTTATTGATGTTAGAAACTGCCTGTAAGTGTTCAAAAGACCCTCCAAATAACACGAGGACAGTCATTTAGGAGATTATAGAGTAGGTTATGGTGGTATTTTATTGATGGCCTGTGGCAGAGGATATTGGGACAAAGCAGTACTTGGATAGGCAGTGAGACACATGTAACCACACAGATTTAGGGCCCTGCAAGTTTACTGTCTGTGTCTCTCTCTGTGTCTCTCTGTGTGTCTCTGTGTCTCTCTGAATACAGCCTCAGGATATGTGGTTTCCAGTTTGCATAGAGGCAAATAAAGTCAAGGTTGTACAAGCCTACATCGCCCAATTGCACACACCATAGCGATCCTTGATAGTCACTATTGAGGGGGGGTGACTTTCTCATGGCTACCCATGTATTTCCATGGAAATATAACATTTATTTGGAAAGTAATAAATATAGATTTTTTTTTTAAAGCATTCATGATTTGCGTAAATGTAATATCATTGTATCATATTTTAACTTCCGTGACGCATATAAGGCTCTCCCCCACCCTCCTTTCGGAAAAGCTGACCACGACTCCATTTTGTTGCTCCCAGCCTACAGACAGAATCTAAAACAAGAAGCTCCCGCACTCAGGTCTGTTTAACGCTGGTCCGACCAATCTGATTCCACGCTTCAAGACTGCTTCGATCACATGGATTGGGATATGTTCCGCATAGCTTCCAACAACAACATTGACAAATACGCTGATTCGGTGAGCAAGTTCATTAGAAAGTGCTTTGACGATGTCGTACCCATAGCAAAGATTAAAACATTCCCAAACCAGAATCCGTGGATTAATGGCAGCATTTGCGTCAAACTCATAGTGCAAACCACTGCTTTTAACCAGGGAAAGGTGACCGGAAACATGACCGAATACAAACAGTGTAGCTATTCCCTCTGCAAGGCAATCAAACAAGCTAAGCCTCAGTATAGAGACAAAGTAGAGTCGCAATTCAATGGCTGAGACACAAGAGGTATGTGGCAGGGTCTATACAGTCAATCACGGATTACAAAAAGAAAACCAGCCCCGTCGCGGACCAGGATGCCTTGGTTCCAGACAGACTGACTAACTTTTTTGCCCGCTTTGAGGACAATACAGTACCACTGACACGGCCCGCAACCAAAACCTGCGGACTCTCCTTCACTGCAGCCGACGTGAGTAAAACATTTAAACCCTCGCAAGGCTGCAGGCCCAGGCGGAATCCCCAGCCCCATCCTCAGAGTATGCACAGACCAGCTGGCTGGTGTGTTTACGGACATGTTCAATCAATCCTTATCCCAGTCTGCTGTTCCCACATGCTTCAAGAGGGCCACAATTGTCCCTGTTTTCAAGAAAGCTAAGGTAACTGAGCTAAACGACTACCGCTCCGTAGCACTCTCTTCCGTCATCATAAAGTGCTTTGAGAGAACACCTACCTGACACCCTAGATCCACTCCAATTTGCTTACCGCCCAAATAGGTCTACAGACGACGCGATCGCAACCACACTGCACACTGCCGGAACCCATCTGGACAAGAGGAATACCTACGTGAGAATGCTGTTCATCGACTACAGCTCAGCATTTAACACCGTAGTACTCTCCAAACTCGTCATCAAGCTCGAGACCCTGGGTCTTGACCCCGCTCTGTGCAACCGGGTACTGGACTTCCTGACCGGCCGCCCCCAGGTGGGGAGGGTAGGTAACGACATCTCCACCCCGCTGATCCTCACCACTGCGGCCCCATAAGGGTGCGTTCTGAGCCCTCTCCTGTACTCGTTGTTCACACACGACTGCGTGGCCACGCCTCCAACTCAATCATCAAATTTGCGGACGAAACTACAGTGGTAGGCTTGATTATCAACAACGACGAGACGGCCTACAGGGAGGAGGTGAGGGCCCTCGGAGTGTGCTGTCAGGAAAATAACCTCACACTCAACGTCAACAAAACAAAGGAGATGATTGTGGACTTCGGGAAACAGCAGAGGGAGCACCCCCCCTATCAAAATCGAATGGGACAGTAGTGGAGAGGGTAGTAAGTTTTAAGTTCCTCGGCGTACACATCACGGACAAACTGAATTGGTCCACCCACACAGACAGCGTTGTGAAGAAGGTGCAGCAGCGCCTCTTCAATCTCAGGAGGCTGAAGAAATTAGGCTTGTCACCAAAAGCACTCACAAACTTCTACAGATGCACAATCGAGAGCATCCTGTCGGGCTGTATCACCGCCTGGTACGGCAACTGCTCCTTCCACAACCGTAAGGCTCCCAGAGGGTAGTGAGGTCTGCACAACGCATCTCCGGGGGCAAACTACCTGCCCTCCAGGACACCTGCACCAGCCGATGTCACAGGAAGGCCATGAAGATCATCAAGGACAACAACCACCCGAGCCACTGCCCGCTATCATCCAGTAGGCGAGCTCAGTACAGGTGCATCAAAGCAGGGACCGAGAGACTGAAAAACAGCTTTTATCTCAAGGCCATCAGATTGTTAAACAGCCACCACTAACATTGAGTGGCTGCTGCCAACACACTGACTCAACTCCAGCTCACTTTAATAATGGGAATTGATGGAAATTGATGGAAAATATATCACTAGCCACTTTAAACAATGCTACTTAATATAATGTTTACATACCCTACATTACTCATCTCATATGTATATGTATATACTGTACTCTATATCATCTACTGCATCTTTATGTAATACATGTATCACTAGCCTCTTTAAATTTTGCCACTACATTACTCATCTCATATGTATATACTGTACTCGATACCATCTTCTGCATCTTGCCTATGTCGTTCTGTACTATCACTCATTCATATATCTTTATGTACATGTTATTTATCCCTTTGCACTTGTGTGTATAAGGTAGTAGTTTTGGAATTGTTAGGTTGGATTACTCGTTGGTTATTACTGCATTGTCAGAACTAGAAGCACAAGCATTTCGGTACACTCGCATTAACATCTGCTAACCATGTGTATGTGACAAATACATTTGATTGGATTTGATTTGACTGTGTGGAGGCTCATTAATTTAATGTTATGTTAGCCTACACTAGAAAAGTAATAAAATATATAGCTGTCGGCTATATTAGCCACGATTTACCGTTCTTTGTGCAGCTTCAAATGTCGAACAAAGTTGAAAATTGTTGCGCCCCCGTCTGTAATTTTCTTCCCGCATGTTTTGCAAGTTGCAATCTGTTTTTTGTTGATACAGCGTCGACTTTATATCCGGATTAAATTTTTTAGTACCATCTTTCCAAGGGCTCCATCTGAATTCACCCGCCAACGTTCCTCTGTACTGCCACGCACAACTTTTTCTCAGGTGGCACAACTTGATTGGCTGCTGTCCGACTTGATTGGCTGCTGTCCGATTAATATTTGGGCTTGGGGAGGGTATCAAGTCAGGTCGAGTCAAAAGGATCAAGTCTAAGTCAAGTCACGAGTCATTGATGTTAAAGTCAAAGTCAAGTTGCCAGTCATCATATTGTGACTCAAGTCTGACTTGAGTCCAAGTCATGTGACTTGAGTCCACACTTCTGTTGGAGGCTACTATGCTGTTGAATGCTGAGCTATTGTCAATGAACAGCATTCTTACATACGTACGTATTCCTCTTGTCCAGATGGGATTGGGCAGTGTGTAGTGAGATGGCTATCTATTGGGGCGGTTAGCAAATTCAACTGAGTCTAGGGTGACAGGTGTTGGTCAATTTCTGCAACAGATGATCAGGTCTATATAATTTTCAAACTTATATATTGGTAGTAGTAAAATTCTCCTTTGGTAATACAATTGTTGGCAGAAGTTGGTACAGAGTATAGTATATGATCGCTCTGCCCAGGTTCTGCAAAGTGTCTAAGACATCCTGTAACTTATATAGCCTCCCCAATTCCCCTTGCCTGACATTCCCTGGCCACAACATTTAAATTAATCTAACCTCCCCCTGACAGCAGCAACCATCTTGTCAGTAATTAAAAGCTCAGAAGTAGCTTTGAGTGAAACTTGACCTTTCATCACAAGTATAGGGTCATAACAAGGTGAACGAGTCCAAGCATCTTCTGACAGCCTGCGGCAGTCTTGTGGTCTCAGAAAACAAGTCATATTCTCAGAGCCTCAGACAGTTACAGTGGGGCCCAGACAGGAGGAGTATGAGTGTTGGCGGTTTTTGACTTCTGATAGTGTCTGAAGGGGATAACTCTCAAAACAGGTGTTAACACACACACAGTTTATCATAACACAATTTTCTAACCTTTTAAAAGGTATGAGGCCTTGGTTTAACCCCTTCACAGGTAAGGTAGAGGTGCTAAGATCCTTGACTAGTCTATCAAAGCACTTCATGATGACAGAAGTGAGTGCTACAGGGAGATAGTCATTTAGTTCAGTTACCTTTGTTTTCTCGGGTACAGGAACAGTGGTGGCCGTCTTGAAGCATGTGGGGACAGAGGACTGGGATAGGGAGAGATTGAATATGTCTGTAAAAAACACCACACCACGCCGGCTGGTCTGCGCATGCTCTGAGGACGTGGCTACAGATGCCGCCTGGGTGTCCACGACGTGAATGGTTTTAGTTTTGTAGACCCTGCCACATGTGTCTCGTTTCTGAGCCGTTGAATTGCGACTTTGTCCACTTTGTCCACTCCACTTTGTCTCTATACTGAGGTTTTGCCTGTTTGATTGCCTTGCAGAGGGAATAACTAAACTATTTGTATTATGCCATATTCCCAGTCACCTTGCCATGGTTAAATGTAATGGTTCGTGCTTTCAGTTTTGGAATAATGCTGCCATCTATCCACATTTTTGGGGGGTTAGGGTAAGTTTTAATAGTCACTTTGGGTACAACATCTCCTATGCACTTCCTGATAAACTCATTCACCGTATCAGTATATTCATCAATATTAGTCACGGAAGCTACACGGAACATATCACAGTTCGCGTGATCAAAAAAATCTTGAGGGGTAGATTCCGATTGATCAGACCAGCGTTGAATAGTCCTTAGCATGGGGTACTTCCTGTTTGAGTTTCTGCCTATAGGAAGGGGGGAGGAAAATGGAGTCGTGGTCAGATTTGTCTGTGTCTCTCTCCATGTCTCTCTCTGTCTCCATGTCTCTTTGTCTGTCTGTCTGTCTCTCTAACTCTTTCTCTTTCTCTGTCTGTCTCTGTCACTCTCTCTCGCTCTCCCTCTCTTTCTGAGCTCTTCCTTTACAGTGCTATATGTGTATGAAGTAATGGGTTGTACAGAGATGGTACAGCAAAATATGATGCATTATTGGCTTTCTTTACGCTATGTAACTACAAGTGTTAATGGCAACTCTAAGGCTTTGAACGTCATAGATCATCGCAGAGAGAATATAAAATACTATTGAGGTGCTTGTCAAGAGTAAAAAAGCAGTGGAGCTTTATTACTGAATATTATGCCAGAGCATCAGCATGACATAAAAGCATTATGTACTTGCTTGGCAGACACCTCATACTGAACCATCTGCAAAGCTCACACAAATACATGCATATCCTGTTAGTGTCTTGTACACTGTGTTGCTTCAGCAGTATGACAAAATCACCTATGTCAACTGCAAAGTGATCTTCTTTTTCTACTTTACTCTTTCTGATCTTGCCTATTTGATATAGGCCGTGTCCTAATACCCATACTTGCGTTGTCAATAGTAAGCTTTTCGGTTATGCGAAAATATAAATATTCTGAGAATGTTTTATTCTTCCTTTTAAGTTTTCCTAGTAGGTTTTATTAACACTCTGAGAATGGGAATTATAGGTTATTTGGAGATTTTTTAATAACTTCCTTCACTTTCACTGAATTCTTTAATAAGTCATTTATTAACAATGCTAGCTTATTTTGGGTTAGCTTTTTTGAACCTCAAGCACAGATGTAAAATCAAACAAAATAGTCCATGGAATTAGTCTACTGTGCCACCAGGATGGAGCTCACATACCATGGTTTTTTTAACCATACAAAGCTGTTCATTTTATTCTAGTCAAACAGACACCATTTACAAGTAAGTCATTTTTTTTTACAAGTATGTAAAAAAATAATTACAATTAAATTTACAAGTAAAAAACACTTATTAAGATCAGGGGTGGCCAATTAGTGATTACACTTAACAAGATAGAGGATAGAGAAAGCTTTTTTGATGCTGAGAATGGAATGTACAGTATATGTTTTAACAAAAACATTCTTAAAACTTTCTCTGTACGTTATCAAAGTTTTTGTATTGGTTTTTCTGAAAGTTTTCTTCATGTTCTGAGAATGTAATGTAATAACATTAAAGTTCTTTAAATGTGCTGAGAATGTTCCAAAGCCAAGCCACTATCTTGCACCATTCCCAGAAAGTTGTTGGAAGGTTTTACAGATGTCCGATCTGAATTTGACCCCTTTCATCACAGGAGGAAAATAATCCTGCAGCAGGAGGATTTTAATACATTAAGAAATATTTAGAATTGCCGCCAGGGGGCAGCTGGAAGGGGTGTTTGTATACAATACAGTAACATACTATACCTACATTATACCTTATGAAGGCTACGTGCAGGCTTCAGCTCATCTCGTGTGAATTCTTATATGGATTATAATAAATGTACATATTTGTAGGGGGCATGTGTATTTATCGTTAGGGAAAATCCATTTTTTTAGATCAATTGTTTCATTACATGTTGAAGTCAAGCAATAGGTAGAATACATTATTGATTAGCTCAGTGCCTGTAAGTAACATATAGTTCTCAGAACGTTATGTGCTAGCTGGGAAGTATGTCAGCTTTAGAAAGTACACTACATGACCATAGGTATGTGGACACCTGCTCGTCAAACATCTCATTCCAAAATCATGGGCATTAATATGGAATTTGTCCCCCCTCTTCTTCTACGATAGCTTCCACTCTTCTGGGAAGGCTTTCCACTAGATTAGGCCTGGCTCGCAGTTGGTATTCCAATTCATCCCAAAGGTGTTCGATGGGGTTAAGGTCAGGGCTCTGTACAGGCCAAGTTCATCCACACTGATCTTGACAAACCATTTTGGTATGGCACTTCAGCATTCGGCTTCAGCATCGCGGCTGAGTCGTTGTTGAGCCGTCGGACTGCCAGATGGTGACGCGTGATTCATCACTCCAGGGAATGTGTTTCCACTGCTCCAAAGTCCAATGGCGACGAGCTTTACACCACTCCAGCCGACGCTTGGCATTGGGCATAGTGAGCTTAGACTTTTGCGCGACTGCTCAGCCATAGAAACCCATGTCATGAATTTCTCGACGAGCAGTTATCGTGCTGACTTTGCTTCCAGAGGCAGTTTAGAACTTGGTAGTGAGTGTTGCAACTGAGCACGGATGATTTTTACACGCTTCAGCAAACGGCGATCCTGTTCTGTGAACTTGTGTGGCCTATCACTTCATGGCTGAACCATTTTTTTCTCCTAGACCTTTCCGTTTCATAATAACAGCACTTACAGTTGACCAGAGCAGCTCTAGCAGGACAGAAATTTGACAAACTGACTTGTTGGAAAGGTGGCATTCTATGACGGTACCACGTTGAAAGTTACTGAGCTCTCCAGTAAGTATGTCAATTGAGATTGCATGGCTGCGTGCCGAATTCACTAATTTGAAGGGGTGTCCACATACTCTTACATATATAGTGTATTAGGCAAGACTGATTTTGCAGAAGGCCATAGTCTTTAAGGGAGGGGATGATAACTAACAAAAATTAATAAACAAATGTTAGGTATTTGTGTGTTAGAATCTGCAAAGTATGTTTGTAATACTATGTCTGTTAGCTTATAACGGCGTTGCTACTTGATATAAGTTTTAAAACTCTTTGGCTGTGGTGTATACACTCTGTCTATCTGCTCCACCGAGGTTAGACCTTTTGACCGCTTCCTCTATTGATGTCCAATAACTCCTGCTAAGACCAACCCCATCAATGCCTCTGCAAATGAAAGGCAGAGGAACAGATAAGCAAATAAACTCAAGGAGACAAAAGTGGTCGAACCGGGGTCACACATCGTACCGCATTTATGATTCTTTGCAGCCTGGAAAAGAACAGATATTTTCAGAATATAATCCATTTTCTTTTCTTTAATAATTTCAACTCATTTTCACTTTAAAATTTCAACAAATTATTCTGCTCTATCTTAAACATCCTTATTGATGTTTTGTTTGCATGCATGGCAGGGCTGGCTACATATGGGACATATTGCTTTGAGTGTTAATTTATTTCAAACAATTAGAGAGGTGTATGAAGCTAATGAATAAAGAGAGAACACCTTTCCACAGTTAATTGTGTCATTTGGTGCTGGCACTCTAGATTAATAAATATATTTATCCTCAGGGCAATCCATGGTAACAGACTGATGCTGAGACTCAGATTTAGCATTTTAAACATTTCAGCGGAAATGGTTAAAGTAGTCCTTGTTCAAAGCGTTGTATGTTTTGTTTAACTTTACAATCTTTGGTTTTTGTTTGACATACATTTTAAAGTGAAAATTCTGAATCTCAGCATCATTCTGTTAACATGGAATTACCCTTCACCAATGTAATGGACAGAGTCAGCCCTGATAGAATTAAACTACTGTGAGGCAACCTTTCTGGGAGGGCACCATTTTGCCGAAATGCAATTAAAAAGTGAAATCTCAAATCCGTCACATTCCCTAGCTCAGGGTGACCTTTTCCCCTCTATCAATATTCATGATATATAAAATGACCATATTGATTCGTACTCTGTTTCTGGTCAGTTATTCAGTGTATGTGGGCTGGTTGTGGTCTGTTTGCTCTGGCTGATTCAGAGAGGCTGACTGATCTAGAAGTGGAGAGCTGTTAGCTTGTGTAAACATGAGACTGAAGCCCATGTTGCCCTGACCAGCATCAAAGAATCACCAATGGGCCTTTTTTCAGAACCTAACACATTCATCATGTCCACTGCCCACCAGTGGTGATTGTGCCATGCAAATCCTGGTGGGGTAAACTCCCCAAAAATGCTTGGTGATGGTGACAAACAGTGACCACAAACTGTTAGGGCCTACATAGAGCTGTCCCAACAACATAGCTTTCTTTTCAGCACCCTAAAGGGAATCCTTACCACCTCTACACGTGGCTATCAGCGGAGCCTTGTCTGTCAGCTAAACAGTTCATTCAGCCTCATTTACTGCCTTTAAAAAAAACATAGCTGATATGGCCGACTTGCTTCTACAAATGTGGTTTCTACTGAGAATTGATATGTACAAACTGTGGCATAAGGGAATGACGAGTGGATAAGAGGCAATCCGTCATTTTGATTAAGACATTAATGAGCAAGCTAGGACAGACGTAGGCTGTTCATGGGCTGTTCATGCAGTATTCTCCCTGTACACCAAGTCAGAACCGTATGATAAATAAAGGGGGCATACAAGCACACAATGAAAGCTCTTACAATATTCAGTGATTAAATGTCTTTAAAACAGGCTATACACTACATGTGCACCACCAAGTCAGAACAGTCAGCTAAGTTATGAAGGGGAAAGGGAACAAATTATTAGAGTGAGGCACATGGGCTACTAACAGCTTACTACACAACATACACTTAGTATTACTTTCTTAGCTACGGTATACATACAGTGGGGAGAACAACTATTTGATACACTGCCGATTTTGCAGGTTTTCCTACTTACAAAGCATGTAGAGGTCTGTAATTTTTATTATATCATACTCACTTCAACTGTGAGTTGAAAAATCCAGAAAATCCCATTGTATGATTTTTAAGAAATTAATTTGCATTTTATTGCATGACATAAGTATATCATCACCTACCAACCAGTAAGAATTCCGGCTCTCACAGACCTGTTAGTTTTTCTTTAAGAAGCCGTCCTGTTCTCCACTCATTACCTGTATTAACTGCACCTGTTTGAACTCGTTATCTGTATAAAAGACACCTGTCCACACACTCAATCAAACAGACTCCAACCTCTCCACAATAGCCAAGACCAGAGAGCTGTGTAAGGACATCAGGGATAAAAATGTAGACCTGCACAAGCCTGGGATGGTCTACAGGCCAATAGGCAAGCAGCTTGGTGAGAAGGCAACAACTGTTGGCACAATTATTTGAAAATGGAAGAAGTTCAAGATGACGGTCAATCAGCCTCGGTCTGGGGCTCCATGCAAGATCTCACCTCCTGGGGCATCAATGATCATGAGGAAGGTGATCAGCCCAGAACTTCACGGCAGGACCTGGTCAATGACCTGAAGAGAGCTGGCACCACAGTCTCAAAGAAAACCATTAGTAACAAACTACGCCGTCATGGATTAAAATCCTGCAGTGCACGCAAGGTTCCCCTGCTCAAGCCAGCGCATGTCCCGTCTGAAGTTTGCCAATGACCATCTGGATGATCCAGAGGAGGAATGGGAGAAGTTCATGTGGTCTGATGAGACAAAAATAGAGCCTTTTGGTCTAAACTAATGGTAAAACAAGATTAGGCCTACCCTTTGGGGAGAAAGAGAGCTAGTAAAATGAAATAACCTGTTTGCGTCGTTTGGCCCAATCACAGCGTAACAGCAGTGTAGAGGTTAGTAACCCACCAGAAGCATCTGGGGACAGTTAGGTACTAAGTTTGTTAGCCTTGCCTTGTGATTTATGTCGTTGTCACATTCATATGTGCGCTGTAAACATATTGATAAAGACAAACCTAGACTGGGGAACTACAGTGCAGGTACCACCCCTGCCTTTTGTTACTCCTACCCCCCTCCTCAGAAGCTTTAAACGGGTTAGGGCAGGCCACCGCAACCGCAAGTCAGACAGGAAGCAATTATTGGCAGAGTAGGAAGAGATCACTGCTGCAGACGGACTTCAACAGGGACGTATACCTCTGACCAGCAGCTTCAATACACTGACTGCTGTAAATCAATACCAGTAACGATTAGGAATAACGACCAGGCTGATGTCCTAACATGGCGCTGTATCTTCTGTGACCATGGATCGATTTACAAACCACATTACAGGACCTGATCCAGGACAGAACCATTGTTGTGGTGTGCCTGAGGATTGGGTAGCAAACTGGGCCTGAGTGGGTGAAAGGTGAACCTCTTGGGTGTCTATGACCAGAGTTCCCTACAGGTCCTTTAGTGAGACAGAGAGTTTATGGTACAAAATATTGAAGCCAAAGCCCATGAGTATTGCTGGATCAGCCAGAGTACACATATTGAGTGACTTCAAAAAGGGTCTCTAATTCACACTGGATGTGTCAAATCACAGCGTGATAAAAGAAATGTATACAACACTAACAGGAGGAGACGATTGGCATGGGTGTATTGTACTGGTATTAACAGAGTTTGAGTGATTGGGTTGCTGTGTTTACAATAGCCTGATGATGCATCATCGGAGCTGCACTATCAATTTCCTCAAACTCAGAAAGTGAATGTTACTGCTTCAGGCATTTGGATGTCGAGTTTCTACACTTAGTACCCTGTTCCGACTGTGCTGGCTGGTGGTTAGGAGGCGTCTGTGTTAATTTTTCATTTGCGGTCTGAGAACAGTGAGCTGTGTGAGCGGAGCTGCGGAGGTGTGCAGGGAGTTAGGAAGAGATGGCAGTCAAGCGTGGCTTATCACCACTAAATGAAAAGGGTGTGCGTCAGAGCCGTGCTTTAACTGAGAATGCAGAGCCGAGCAACCTTCCTCCTCCCCCGGCCGCCACCCGCCGCTCCGAATGGGCCTAGATTTAAAGGTCAACGGAAAAACAGAGAAACAAAAAGTGATTAACCAGCAGAGAGACAGAGAGAGAGAGAGAGATAGGACAGGCTGAGGTGTGAGTAAAACTCACCTCTCCATGTTTAACATTCACTTGTCCAAATCTATATGACATTACATTTGTCACCGTCTGTACCTGTAACTATGTGACATTACATTTGTCACCTTCTGTACCTGTAACTATGTGACATTACATTTGTCACCGTCGGTACCTGTAACTATGTGACATTACATTTGTCACCATCTGCAACTATATGACATAATAACGATTACAGATGATAAAATAATACAAAAATGATAACCGAGACTGTCAATGGTACTGTAATAGAGGATGTAATGAAAAAGTATAGGAATAAGAAGAGGCTTAATGTTGTGAGTGAATTTTGAAGCATAGCATATCGCACAATGCCAAATAATTCAAATCATTCTGTCACGTTCGTTGTACGGAGGAGACCAAGGCGCAGCGTAATGTGAATACATGATACTTTTAATAAAGATAGACACTAAACAAACTATACAAAATAACAAAACGAACATGAAGCTATGACACAAAAGTGCAAACACAGGCAACTAGACATAGATAATAACCCACAAAATACCCAAAGAAGATGGCTGCCTAAATATGGTTCCCAATCAGAGACAACGATAAACACCCACCTCTAATTGGGAACCAATCTAGGCAACCCTAGACATATATAAACACCTAGATGATAAACAACCCCATAAACCTACAAAACCCCTAGACATTGGGAAAACACATACATCACCCATGTCACACCCTGACCTAACCAAAACAACAAAGAAAACAAAAAATACTCAGGTTATGGCGTGACACATTCTGACCTGCAGTATAAATTCAATTGGTATTCAAATGTCAAAGTTGTATACTGTAGGTACCCATAGAGAATTTGAAATATACTGTAGAGATCCAGAATGTCTTCCTTGCCCCCATCAAAATCAAATCAAATTTTATTTGTCACATACACATGGTTAGCAGATGTTTAATGCGAGTGTAGCGAAATGCTTGTGCTTCTAGCTCCGACAATGCAGTAATATCTAAAAAATAATCTAACAATTTCACAACAACTACCTTACACACAAGTGTAAAGGAAAGAGTATGTAAATAAAAATATAGTGATGGCCGAACGGCAAAGGAAAGATGCAGCAGATGTTATAGAGTACAGTATATACAGTGACTTGCGAAAGTATTCGGCCCCCTTGAACTTTGCGACCTTTTGCCACATTTCAGGCTTCAAACAAAGATATAAAACTGTATTTTTTTGTGAACAATCAACAACAAGTGGGACACAATCATGAAGTGGAACGACATTTATTGGATATTTCAAACTTTTTTAACAAATCAAAAACTGAAAAATTGGGCGTGCAAAATTATTCAGCCCCCTTAAGTTAATACTTTGTAGCGCCACCTTTTTCTGCGATTACAGCTGTAAGTCGCTTGGGGTATGTCTCTATCAGTTTTGCACATTGAGAGACTGAAATTTTTTCCCATTCCTCCTTGCAAAACAGCTCGAGCTCAGTGAGGTTGGATGGAGAGCATTTGTGAACAGCAGTTTTCAGTTCTTTCCACAGATTCTCGATTGGATTCAGGTCTGGACTTTGACTTGGCCATTCTAACACCTGGATATGTTTATTTTTGAACCATTCCATTGTAGATTTTGCTTTATGTTGTGGATCATTGTCTTGTTGGAAGACAAATCTCCGTCCCAGTCTCAGGTCTTTTGCAGACTCCATCAGCTTTTCTTCCAGAATGGTCCTGTATTTGGCTCCATCCATTTTCCCATCAATTTTAACCATCTTCCCTGTCCCTGCTGAAGAAAAGCAGGCCCAAACCATGATGCTGCCATCACCATGTTTGACAGTGGGGATAGTATGTTCAGGGTGTTGCTTTTACGCCAAACATAACGTTTTGCATTGTTGCCAAAAAGTTCAATTTTGGTTTCATCTGACCAGAGCACCTTCTTCCACATGTTTGGTGTGTCTCCCAGGTGGCTTGTGGCAAACTTTAAACAACACTTTTTATGGATATCTTTAAGAAATGGCCTTCTTCTTGCCACTCTTCCATAAAGGCCAGATTTGTGCAATATACGACTGATTGTTGTCCTATGGACAGAGTCTCCCACCTCAGCTGTAGATCTCTGCAGTTCATCCAGAGTGATCATGGGCCTCTTGGCTGCATCTCTGATCAGTCTTCTCCTTGTATGAGCTGAAAGTTTAGAGGGACGGCCAGGTCTTGGTAGATTTGCAGTGGTCTGATACTCCATCCATTTCAATATTTTCGCTTGCACAGTGCTCCTTGGGATGTTTAAAGCTTGGGAAATCTTTTTGTATACAAATCCGGCTTTAAACTTCTTCACAAAAGTATCTTGGACCTGCCTGGGGTGTTCCTTGTTCTTCATGATGCTCTCTGCGCTTTTAACGGACCTCTGAGACTATCACAGTGCAGGTGCATTTATACGGAGACTTGATTACACACAAGTGGATTGTATTTATCATCATTAGTCATTTAGGTCAACATTGGATCATTCAGAGATCCTCACTGAACTTCTGGAGAGAGTTTGCTGCACTGAAAGTAAAGGGGCTGAATAATTTTGCGCGCCCAATTTTTTAGTTTTTGATTCGTTAAAAAAGTTTGAAATATCCAATAAATGTCATTCCACTTCATGATTGTGTCCCACTTGTTGTTGATTCTTCACAAAAAAAATACAGTTTTATATCTTTATGTTTGAAGCCTGAAATGTGGCAAAAGGTCGCAAAGTTCAAGGGGGCTGAATACTTTCACAAGGCACTGTATATATATATACATTTTGAGCAGGATTATCTATTTTAGATGCAATTTGAATGGGATTGAAGGAGAGCGAGAAAGAGACTGACAATGCCAGCTGGTCTGCGCATGCTCTGAGGATGTGGCTAGGGATGCTCAGGTCAGGTGGCGGCTCCCATTACCTCACTGCTGAAGGGGGGCCTGGTACGTTTGCAGTGGTCGGCTGAGGGAGCGGACAGGGCTTTTGGTGACCTGAGGGCTCTGTTTACCTCGGCTCCCATGTTGGCCCATCCTGATCCCTCTTTGGCATTCATAATGAAGGTGAACGCGTCCGAGGCTGGGATAGGAGCCGTACTCTCTCAGCGCTCGGGTACGCCACCGAAGAGCCCTGTGCCTTCTTCTCGAGGAAGCTCAGCCCGGCGGAACGAAACTATGATGTGGGGGAGCGGGAGCTGTTGGCTGTTCTCAAAGCCTTGAAGGCATGGAGACATTGGCTTGAGGGGGCTAAACACTCTTTTCTCATCTGGACTGACCACCGCAATCTGGAGTACATCCGGGTGGCGAGGAGACTGAACCCTCGCCAGGCAAGGTGGGCCATGTTTTTCACCGATTTTGTGTTTACCCTTTCCTAAAGACCAGGCTCTCAGAACGTTAAGGCAGACACATTGTCCCGGCTGTATGACACAGAGGAGCGGCCAATGGATACCACTCCCATACTCCCCGACTCTTGCCTGGTGGCGCCGGTAGTGTGGGAGCTGGAGCAGGCATTACGTGTAGAGCCCGATCCCATCCAGTGTCCAGCTTGGCGTCTGTATGTTCCGTCTGCTGTCCACAACCGGCTGATCTATTGGGTCCACACGTCACCCTCCTCTGGTCATCCTGGGATCGGTCGGACGGTGCGCTGTCTTAGTGGGAAGTACTGGTGGCCCACTTTGGCTAAGGATGTGAGGGTGTGCTCGGTGTGCGCTCAGTGTAAGGCTCCTAGACACCTGCCCAACCCTTACCCGTTCCACAGCGGCCATGGTCGCACCTGTCGGTAGATTTCCTGACTGATCTTCCTCCTTCACAGGGTAACACCACGATCCTGGTCGTTGTGGATCGTTTTTTAAATCCTGTCGTCTCCTCCCTTTGACCGGTCTCCCTACGGCCCTACAGACTGGGGAGGCCCTGTTTACACACGTCTTCCGGCAATACGGGGTGCCTGAGGATATAGTGTCTGATTGGGGTCCCCAGTTCACGTCTCGGGTCTCGGTCAGCCTTACCTCAGGTTTTCACCCCAAGAGTAATGGGCAGGTGGAGAGAGTTAACCAGGATGTGGGTAGGTTTCTGAGGTCTTATTGCCAGGACCGGCTGGGGGAGTGGGCAGTGTTTGTGCCCTGGGCAGAGATGGCACAGAACTCGCTGCGCCACTCCTCCACTAATCTCTCTCCCTTCCAGTGTGTACTGAGGTATCAGCCGGTTCTGGCTCCTTCGGCATCAGAGTCAGACCAAGGCTCCTGCGGTGGACGAATGGTTCCACCTTCAGCGCGCCGTGCTGCGCCAAAAAGTTGCCGCAGACCGTCACCGCAGTGAGGCCCCGGTTTTCGCACCTGCCAAGGCAGCAGCTACTCTTCCTGGGGTCCAAACATTTTAAAGCACTTATATTATATATAAATCCAAAAATAAAACGGTACATAATATAACATTATTACACCACTACATATCTACAATACAAAATGTTTACGACCACCATACAACAATATCACAATGTATGAGTTGTATAACAAGACAGTTCGTTGTAGTACTGTGCGCCTCCCATAGTCTGTTCTGGAATTGGGGACTGTGAGAGACTTACATGCATGTCATTACTGTTAGCTCTCTGTGTATTTTTAAAGGCCAGCTGTGTTGCCCTGTTCTGAGCCATCTGCAATTTTCCCTCTTTGTGGCACCTGACCACACTACTGAATGGCATTCTACGTGCAATAAAACTAGGGCTTGTATAACCTGCCTTGTGGAGAATACACTACCGATCAAAAGTCTAAGAACACCTACTCATTCAAGGGTTTTTCTTTATTTGTACTATTTTTTACATTGTAGAATAATAGTGAAGACATCAAAGCTGTGAAATAACACATATGGAATCATGTAGTAACCAAAAAAGCGTTAAACAAATCAAAATATATTCTTCAAATGGCCAGTCTTTGCCTTTGATGACAGCTTTGCACACTTTTAAGAACATGTACATACAATTAAAACATTACACTTCCCAACACATTATTACACATTACTACAACATATTTATAATGCAAAATCCATACAGTTTGTACGAGTGCATAGAGTGTGTGTGTTAGCATGTGTGTGTGTGTGTGTGTGTGTGTGTGTGTGTGTGTGTGTGTGTGTGTGTGTGTGTGTGTGTGTGTGTGTGTGTGTGTGTGTGTGTGTGTGTGTGTGTGTGTGTGTGTGTGTGTGTGTGTGTGTGTGTGTGTGTGTGTGTGCATAGAGTGTGTGTGTATGAGTATATCTCTGCCGGTGTGTGTGTGTCTCTACACAGTTCATGCTGTTCCACATTCCACACTGTTACTGCCTCCCTGAGTTACTTGATGTGGAATTATATTCTCATTGTCATGGCTCTATGTAGTACTGTGCATTTCCCATAGTACGTTCTGGCCGTCAGGACTGTGAAGAGACCTCTGGTGGCATGTCTTGTGGGGTATGCATGGGTGTCTGAATTGTGTTCTAGTAGCCAAAAAATACAACACATTGCACTCAACACGTTAACACCTTTCACAAATTCAAGCAGTGATGAAGTCAATCTCTCCTCCACTTTGAGCCAGGAGAGATTGACATTCATAGTATTAACGTTAGCTCTCCGTGTACATTTAAGGCCCAGCCATGCATGATGCTCTGTTCTAGGCCAACTGTAATTTGCCTATGTCCCTCTTTGTGGCACTTGACCATATGACTGAACAGTAGTTTGTAGACAGTAGTGGGGCCCCCCGTGTTGAGGATCAGTGGGGCAGAGATGTTGTTGCCTACCATCAACACTTGGGGTTGGCTCATCAGGGAGTCCAGGACCCAGATGCACAGGGAGACTGTTGTTGAAGGCTGAGCTGTTGTCGATAAACAGCATTCTTACATAGGTATTTGTCTTATCCAGGTTGGATAGGGCAGTGTGCAGGGCAATGACGATTGCATTGTCTGTGGATCTGTTGGGGCGATATGCAAATTGTGGTGGGTCTAAATTTTGGTAAGGTGGAGGTGATTGTCGTTTATTTTGTTACCCGTCCGATCATGTCAGGAATGGCGTTGTTGCCTCATTAGTATTCTTTGGGTACAATAGTACACACAAATAAATAATTAGCACTTATTAGCAAAGTATTAGTGTATTGGTGTATAATGTTTATAAAATGAAATGTTGTACAATACATTTTTTGTTGATGTGAGTTTGCTCAAAACATGATGAGGATAGGCAAATATACTCATGTATGAGAGTCCAGACAGCAGCATTAACTTTTGCCTTGCATTTATATCCATTCCATGCAGTCAATAAAAGAGAGACAACGGGCAGAATTGTGTCAAGAGCTTTCCCTTCCACCTACACCTCACCAGAACACAACGCAGAAATGTACCACTACAGAACCAGTTACATTGGTGCCGTGACCCGGGTCAACGTGGATCATCGTGAATCGGTGTTGATCAACACCAGCTTGGTCACTGGGTGAAATCTTTTACAGACACAAGAAAGAAAAACTGATGTTGTGTTAGGTATATGTCTTTGATTAACTCTGAAATTGTTGATACATATCTTTAATGTTATTACTCATCCAGAGCACAATGCCGAAAGGTACCGGTACAGAACCAGTTATAGAAGCTCATAGGAAATCCCAGGACATAGTGACTATAATACTTTAATAAGCTCACATAGTTGTTGTCATACACTCCAAACTCGCCACATATGTCACTAACTAGTTGGATATTAATTTCCCATTTCCCATTTCTGTACTTACAGCATTCGTATCAATTCAATTTGATCAGGGTTTTGCTTAGGCAGACCTTATTTTTTATTGGCATTTGTCAATAAAACTAATGAATGCAACTGTTTATGCCAAATTGCTTTGTGTTTTACTTGTACTCCTAGTTGTCATTAAAACTTCTCTAGGATAGGGGGCAGCATTGGGAATTTTGGGTGAAAAGCATGCCCAAATTCAACTGCCTGCTACTCATCCCAAGAAGATAAGATATACATATTATTAGTAGATTTTGATAGAAAACACTCTGAAGTTTCTAAAACTGTTTGAATGATGTCTGAGTATAACAGAACTTATATAACAGGCGAAACCCCGAGGACAAACCATTCAGATTTTTTTGTTTTTGAGGTCACTCTCTTTTCCATGAGGTTTAATTGGGAATCCAGATTTCTAAGGGACTTGTTTGCAGTTGCTACCGCGTCCACTGGATGTCACCAGTCTTTAGAAATTGTTTGAGGTTATTCCTTTGTGTAATGAAGAAGTACGGCCACCTTGAACGAGGGTCACTTCATGTGTACTGTTTGATAGAGGCGCATGTCCAGAAAGCACGCTTCAGTTTGTTTTCTTCCTGTATTGAACACCGATCAAATTGAAGACGGGTTGATCTATTATTTACTTTAAAAAATACCAAAGATGTCTTACAAAAATAGTTTGAAATGTTTTGGCAAAGTTTACAAGTAACTTTTGAGGTATTTTGTAGTCACATTGCGCAAGTTGGAACCGGTGTTTTTCTGGATCAAACGCACCAAATAAATGGACATTTTGGATATATATGGATGGAATGAATCGAACAAAAGGACCATGTGTGATGTTTATGGGACATATTGGAGTGCCACCAGAAGAAGCTCATCAAAGGTAAGGCTTAATTTATATTTTTATTTCTGCGTTTTGTGTCACGCCTGCAGGGTTGAAATATGTTCTCTCTTTGTTTACTATGGTGCTATCCTCAGATAATAACATCGTTTACTTTTGCCGAAAAGCCTTTTTGAAATCTGACATGTTGGCTGGATTCAAAACATGTGTAGCTTTAATTTGGTATTTTACGTGTGTGATTTAATGAACGTTTGATTTTTATAGGAATGTATTTGAATTTGGCGCTCTGCATTTCCTCTGGCTTTTGGCCAAGTGGGACGCTACCGTCCCACATATCCCAGAGAGGTTAAACGAAAATGGACACTTAATTGTGAGCAGATAAATGAACGTTAGAAAAATACAAATACAATTTCTGCTGGGGTCTCAGGCCTGATAGGGTTGACAGATATTTCATAATTCTGTTTTTCTAATACTAAGAAACATGCCAAACTCTTTCATACAGTATAAAATACAACGCTTAATTCCAATTTAAGACCAGAGGAGGGCAGGGCTGTGGCGGACCTGAAATTCTGTCAGCTGGTTATTGTCGTGCAAAAGAATGCCAGTCTCACAGTAACTGACTGTCAATTAAAATAAATACATGCAGCATCTCCAGGCTTCCATGCATACAAGCTGCGTACTGATGCGTGCCTTTGGACCACCTACAGTGGGGCAAAAAAGTATTAAGTCAGCCACCAATTGTTCTCCCACTTAAAAAGATGAGAGAGGCATGTAATTTTCATCATAGGTACACTTCAACTATGACAGACAAAATGAGAAAGAAAATCCAGAAAATCATCATTGTAGGACTTTTAATGAATTTATTTGCAAATTATGGTGGAAAATAAGTATTTGGTCACCTACAAACAAGCAAGATTTCTGGCTATCACAGACCTGTAACTTCTTCTATAAGAGGCTCCTCTGTCCTCCACTCGTTACCTGTATTAATGGCACCTGTTTGAACTTGTTATCAGTATAAAAGACACCTGTCCACAACCTCAAACAGTCACACTCCAAACTCCACTATGGCCAAGACCAAAGAACTGTCAAAGGACACCAGAAACAAAATTGTAGACCTGTAACAGGCTGGGAAGACTGAATCTGCAATAGGTAAGCAGCTTGGATTGAAGAAATCAACTGTGGGAGCAATTATTAGGAAATGGAAGACATACAAGACCACTGATAATCTCCCTCGATCTGGGGCTCCACGCAAGAGCTCACCCAAAAATCCCAGAACCACACGGGGGGACCTAGTGAATGACCTGCATCGAGCTGGGACCAAAGTAACAAAGCCTACCATCAGTAACACACTACGCCGCCAGGGACTCCTGCAGTGCCAGACGTGTCCCCCTGCTTAAGCCAGTACATGTCCAGGCCCGTCTGAAGTTTGCTAGAGAGAATTTGGATGATCCAGAAGAAGTTTGCGAGAATGTCAGATGGTCAGATGAAACCAAAATATAACTTTTTGGTAAAAACTCAACTCATCGTGTTTGGAGGACAAAGAATGCGTTGCATCCGAAGAACACCATACCTACTGTGAACCATGGGGGTGGAAACATCATGCTTTGGGGCTGTTTTTCTGCAAAGGGACCAGGACGACTGATCCGTGTAAAGGAAAGAATGAATGGGGCCATGTATTGTGAGGTTTTGAGTGAAAACCTCCTTCCATCAGCAAGGGCATTGAAGATGAAACATGGCTGGGTCTTTCAGCATGACAATGATCCCAAACACACTACCCGGGCAACGAAGGAGTGGCTTCGTAAGAAGCATTTCAAGGTCCTGGAGGGCATAGCCAGTCTCCAGATCTCAACCCCATAGAAAATCTTTGCCCAGCAACAGCCCCAAAACATCACTGCTCTAGAGGAGATCTGCATGGAGGAATGGGCCAAAGTACCAGCAACAGTGTGTGAAAACCTTGTGAAGACTTACAGAAAACATTTGAACTCTGTCATTGCCAACAAAGGGTATAGAACAATGTATTGAGATAAACTTTTGTTAATGACCAAATACTTATTTTCCACCATAATTTGCAAATAAATTCATTAAAAAATCTCATTTTGTCTGTCATAGTTGAAGTGTACCTATGATGAAAATTACAGGCCTCTCTCATATTTTTAAGTGGGAGAACTTGCACAATTGGTGGCTGACTAAATACTTTTTGCCCCACTGTATATTTTTTTAAAGTCTAATAATGTCACGCCTTGGTCTTAGTATTTTGTGTTTTCTTTAATTATTTGTTCAGGCCAGGGTGTGACATGGGTTTATTGTATTTTCGTATTGGGATTTGTAGTATTTGGGATTTGTAGTATTTGGGATTGCGGCTGAGTAGGGGTGTTGTATAGGCTTGGCTGCCTGAGGCGGTTCTCAATCAGAGTCAGGTGATTCTCGTTGTCTCTGATTGGGAACCGTATTTAGATAAATGGGGTTTCACTGTGTATTTCGTGGGTGATTGTTCCTGTCTCTGTGTAGTGTTCAGACACCGTGTTATGCTATGGAGCACACTGTGTTTCCTGTGCGGGTGCATAGCCCGGTGAGGTTCATACCAGCCCTTTGTATTGGCCGGGCTAGAGTGGGCATCGAGCCGGGTAAGCTTGGGCAGGCTCGGTGCTTAAGAGCTCCAGTGCGCCTGCACGGTCAGGTCTATCCAGAGCCACCTCCACACACCAGTCCTCCGGTAGCAGCTCCCCGCACCAGGCTTCCTGTGCGTGTCCTCACTCCAGTATCACCAGTGCCAGCACCACGCATCAGGCCTACAGTGCGCCTCGCCTCTCCTGTGCTGTCGGAGTCTCCCGCCTCTCCAGCGCTGTCGTAGCCTTTCTCCTCTCCTGCGCTACCGGAGCCTCCTTCCTGTTTGGAGCAGCCTGAGCTGCCAGTCTGCAGGGAGCTGTCAGTCTGCAAGGTGCTGTCAGTCTGCACGAAGCAACCAGAGCTGTCAGTCTGCAAGGAGCTGTCAGCCTGCATGGAGCAACCAGAGCTGTCAGTCTGCAAGGAGCTGTCAGTCTGCATAGAGCAGCTAGATCCACCAGTCAGCCATGATCTTCTAGATCTGCCAGTCAACCAGATTCTTCCAGATCTGCCAGTCAACCAGATTCTTCCAGATCTGCCAGTCAACCAGTCTCTTCCAGATCTGCCAGTCAACCAGTCTCTTCCAGATCTGCTAGTCAACCAGAATCTTCCAGATCCGCCAGCCAGCCAGGATCTACCGGAGCCGACTACATGCCTGAGCTTCATCTCAGTACTGGGCTTCCTCTCAGTACTGGGCTTCCCCTCAGTCCCGAGCTGCCCCTCAGTCCCGAGCTGCCCCTCAGTCCCGAGCTGCCCCTCAGTCCCGAGCTGCCCCTCATTTCAGTGGGGTTTTGGGTGAGGACTATTAGGCCATGGTCGGCGGCGAGGGTGGATTATCCCAGGACGCGAAGGGGAGGTACTAGGACATTAATGGAGTGGGGTCCACGTCCCGAGCCGGAACCGCCACCATGGACAGACACCCACCCGGACCCTCCCTATGGTTTTGAGGTGCGTCCGGGAGTCCGCACCTTAGGGGGGGGGTGGTTCTGTCATGCCTTGGTCTTAGTATTTTGTGTTTTCTTTAATTATTTGTTCAGGCCAGGGTGTGACAAGGGTTTATTGTATTTTCGTATTGGGGTTTGTAGTATTTGGGATTGCGGCTGAGTAGGGGTGTTGTATAGGCTTGGCTGCCTGAGGCGGTTCTCAATCAGAGTCAGGTGATTCTCGTTGTCTCTGATTGGGAACTGTATTTAGGTAGCCGGGATTTCACTGTGTATTTCGTGGGTGATTGTTCCTGTCTCTGTGTAGTGTTCACCAGATAGGCTGTATTGTATTAGGTTTCACGTTCCGTTTGTTGTTTTTGTATTATTTAAAGTTATTTCATGTATCGTCATTTCATTCATTAAAGACATGAGTAACCACCACACTGCATTTCGGTCCGACTCTCTCTACAAACGAAGAACGCCGTTACAAATAAATCAATTTAACATGCACAATCCCAATAAATCCATTATTTATTTAAGTCAGGTCTAAAGAAACATTATGATATGAAGAAAATGTATTTCAGAAGAACAGAATATGGGTTGTCCTACTACTGCATGTTATCTGGCTATGCTCCATGCCATAAGCTGTAGGCTTGTTCAATTAGCTGACAAGATTTGCCTGTAAGTCCCATGACATAATTTTATTTCATATGATTTTATAGTAAGAAGAATATAATTGAACTTAGCTGAATAAAATAGAAAGGATAATTTCCCCATTTTGGAGCGAGTGTGTATATGAAGGGATCATTTCAAACAGGTCTTATGCGCTAGATTTAGAGTTATTTGACCATTTTAGTTGTGAATAATACAAAACTTAGAATGTCTTAGAAATGCATGATACGATTATAGGCTATTGATGATTTATTACCTCTGTTCATTTAGCCAGCAGCATACCACCCTGCATACCACTGCTGGCTTGCTTCTGAAGCTAAGCAGGGTTGGTCCTGGTCAGTTCCAGGATGGGAGACCAGATTCTGCTGGAAGTGGTGTTGGAGGGCCAGTAGGAGGCCCTCTTTCCTCTGGTCTAAAAAAATATCCCAATGCCCCAGATACTGCCCTGTTGTTCTCTCATCAAGTGATCATATTTTCAATTGAGTCTTGTCTTTACTAATATGAAATATTTGATTAGATTTAGAATGACCCATCATCAAATGGGCAGGAACCGGGGCAGGTTGAGCACTTCAAGATCCTTGGTGTCCCCATCACCAACAAACTATCATGGTCAAAACACACTAAGACAGTCATGAAGAGGGCACGACAAAACCTATTCCCCCTCAGGAGACTGAAAAGATTTGGCATGTGTCCTCAGATCCTCAAAAGTTTCTACAGCTGCACCATCGAGAGCATCCAGACTGGTTGCATCACCCCCTGGTATGGCAACTGCTCGGCCTCCGACTGTAAGGCACTACAGAGGGTAGTGCATACGGCCCAGTACATCACTGGGGCCAAGCTTCCTGCCATCCAGGACCTCTATACCAGGTGATGTCAGAGGAAGTCCCTACAAATGGTCAAAGACTCCAGCCACCCTAGTCATAGACTGTTCTCTCTGCTACCGCACAGCAATTGGTACCAGAGCACAAAGTCTAGGTCCAAATGGCTTTTAACAGCCTCTACCCCCAAGCCATAAGACTCCTGAACAGCTAATCAAAGCGCTACTCAGACCCCTCTTTTACGCTGCTTCTACTCTCTGTTTATTATCTATGCACATCCACTTTAACTCTACCTACAGTACTTGTAAATATGACCTCAATTACCTCTGCTAACCGATGTCCACGCACATTGACTCTGTACCGGTACCCCCTGTATATAGCCTCGCTATTGTTATTTTACTGCTGCTGCTTAATTATTTGATACTTTTTTTCTTCTATTTTTACTTAAAACTTCTTAAAGCATTGTTGGTTAATGGCTTGTAAGTAAGCATTTCTCTGTAAGGTCTACACCTGTTGTATTTGGCGAATGTGACAAATTAAATATGATTTGATTTGAAAAGACATCATCATTATGCACTCAAATAGCGAATGAAGGCCACACGCTTTCCCGCAGGTCCGTTTTTCAATGATGCCAGGTAGGCTACTTTGGTTTTATAGTGGAGCGTGTGCTTAATATGAGCAGCTGAGAAATCAAATCAAATTATATAGAAATAAATATTAGAAAACTTATTTCACTTCATGCATCAACCCTGTTTAAGGAGCACACTCTCACATCGTTAATTTTGGAAACCAAGTGAAATCTCTTGGTGAACATCGATAGTAACATGTTTTCACAACTAAATATATTTCATTAAACTGTTGACGCTCTAGCAAGGAATAAAGGAGAGAGAGGAGGAGATGGGAGTGCATGGTGGTGAGATCTTCTGTGTAGGTAAAGGTAATGTGCCACCCAATTCATTATGATAATATTTTTTAAAAGCCCTTACACTAGGCTATTCAAAATCAAATACAAATTCAATATAATTCTGTAAGCCACCCTGCACAATAAATGAATGAACAGCATCGCATATGGCTATATACGTTGTTTCCTAGACTGGATAGACATTTTGGAGTCTAGCATAGGGTAACCTGTCCATGCATTATGAATAATAATACAGTCCACACTCAAAGGCGATTACTTAAATTTGTTTAGTTTTGGAGTATAGAGATAACCCTAACTCAATGATCACATCGAATTTTACTGCGGTCATGACTCATGACTGCCAGTGGGGAAGTAATTTGGTCACCACAACAGCCCTAGAGGAGGGTCATAGTTCAGTAGTAAACAGAACCTCAGATTGTCCTTGACCACATTATTATCCTTGTCTCTATCAGAAACAGAGTAGTTCAGAAAGCATTGCTCCTCTGCAACACAAGGAAGTTGTCACAGGAAAGAAATACCCAAGCTCATTTACATTGTCAGCAAAGGGATTCGATCTTGCAACCTTTCGGTTAATAGTCCAACGCTCTCGCCACTGGGCTACCGGCCTAAGACTATATATGTAAGGTTGAGCTATGTCAGAGCGGAACAGACTAAGATACAGTAGAATAGTATAGAATACAGTATATACATATGAGATGAGTAATCCAAGATATGTAAACATTATTAAGTGAATGAGATATCGTAGAATAGTATAGAAAACAGTATATATGTACATATGAGATGAGTAATGCCAGATATGTAAACATTATTGAGTGACTAGTGTTCTATAGTCAATAAACATCATTCTTACATAGGTATTCCTCTAGTCCAGATGGGATAGGGCAGTGGGCAGAGTGATGGCGATTGCATTGTCTGTGGATATATTGTGGTCAGTGCCTGCCCGCTATGCCATTCCATCCCAACGCTAAAGCACAGCTCTGTTTTACTTAAGGACCGCAGGGCTTGTTAAAACAGGACACAGGCTGAAAAAGCTCTAATTCATTATTTTGGTGTGAGAGAAACTGTGATCAGGTTGGTCACGGATCAGAAGACCAACAGACAGGATTTGGCAGAAATAGATATTGCATGGCCTCCAGCTTCCCAGTCTTATTAAAACCATTTAAAAGTCAGCTTTCAGTCTCAGTCTTAATGTCATTCTCTTCCCCCATGAGGTTCTCCATTTGCCAAACTGATGAGGATCACAGTCAGGATTCATCCCTAATGGAAAATAAATGGAAAGAAAATAAACAAATGAAAATAATCCAGACTTGCCTGCTTAACAAGAAGGCAATCAGTTGATTAATATCAATTTGTCAATCAGTTGTTCAGACTGACAGGAATCTGGACACATTCTGTATGAACTCTTCTGCACCCCATTGTCATTGCTTGTATAAACTTATAATGATTCAATATCGTTTTGTAAAGCCAACTGAAGGCATCACTGACCTCGATCTGACTACACTCAGGAGACAAGATTTGGCAAGCGCCCCCAGATCCTCAAAAAGTTCTACAGCTGCACCATCGAGAGCATCCTGACCGGTTGCATCACCGCCTGGTATGGCAACTTCTCAGCATCTGACCGTAAGGCACTACAGAGGGTAGTGCGAATGGCCCAGTACATCACTGGGGCCAAGCTTCCTGCCATCCAGGACCTACACTATATAACCACAAAAAAACATTTCACCAAAATGTATATTACAAATAATTTGTTCTGCAGTGAGCAATTTTAGTAATCTCAGGTTTTATCTTTAGTTGTGGCATAATAATGTCCATCAACCTTGTGCTGCTTGGCTCATTGTGTCCTTGCGAACTGCCAATCTTTTCTCTCTGAAATGCACAAGAAGGCACAAAAAAATAAAGGAACGCAATCCAATCTCCTGCATATGGAGGGCCAGTGGGCCACTGACCCACCAGTACAATAAAAGTACATTATGAAGACCTGAAACTTTCCAACAAGCCGTAACTCGCTAAGATTACATAATGAAATGAGTGTTTATCACATCCAACAGGCGTATTCTGCAGAACTACTCAATTAAAAACTTCCTCCTGTTGATTACAACTGTCAAATATAGTTTGAAGGAGAGAATCAAGCCACATCAATGCCCTACTCTAGCTACTTATCTGTCCTTTATGACACTGGCTTTCCAATCTCGTGCTCTGCAGAGACCCTGTAAGGGTTACGCCATGAGTTGTGTGGTGGGGATGCTATTGTTTGATTTACCGGGGCCAAATTGATATGGGAACCTTAATTAAGATGGTCCTCTGTAGAGGGGCCTGGGGTGGGGTGGGGTGAGAGGGGTTAGCAAGCACTTTTAAGAAATTAGAAAGCGAAGGGAAGGTGATTGCCGTTTTGAGGAATTAGCAGAGTGATTCCCAGAAAGATGAGGCAAGGCGTGGTGCAAGGTCGTTGCATTTTAAGAGCTTCAAGTTTGAGCCACATCTGTGAAGACTCTGTGTTTGGAGGGGGGTCAGGTATATATATATATATATATATACATATATGTGTGTATCTTGGTTGTATGTGGAGGTGTCACCAGCTGGAGCTCCCTTAAGTATGGATTTTACGAATTGTAAAATAAATTCAATCAACAAATCAAGGTCTAGCCAATCAGCTAAAAGCCACCAGGGTAGAAAACCCTTGCTCATTGTGTGGATGGATGTGTTTGTGATGTCTGCTTCCCGCAAGCCTCAGCTGAGTGTCGATGAATGTGTCAATTTCTTTGTTGTTGCCGGTGCTAGTAATCTTCTTAGTGTGGCCATGCCGCTGCTCCAGTTTCAACTGTTCTGCCTGTGGCTATGAACCCTGACCTGTTCACCGGACGTGCTACCTGTCCCAGACCTGCTGTTTCCAACTTTCCAGAGACAGCAGGAGCGGTAGAGATACTCTCAATGATAGGCAATGAAAAGCCAACTGACATTTACTGCTGAGGTGCTGACTTGCTGCACCCTTGACAACTACTGTGATTATTATTATATGACCATGCTGGTCATTTATGAACATTTGAACATCTTGGCAATGTTTTGTTATAATCTCCACCCAGCACAGCCAGAACAGGACTGGCCACCCCTCATAGCCTGGTTCCTCTCTAGGTTTCTTCCTAGGTTTTGGCCTTTCTAGGGAGTTTTTCCTAGCCACCGTGCTTCTACACCTGCATTACTTGCTGTTTGGGGTTTTAGGCAGGGTTTCTGTACAGTACTTTGAGATATCAGCTGATGTAAGAAGGGCTATATACATTTGATTTGATTGATTGACAGGGTGTTGGTTTTTTCACCTTTATTTAACCAGGTAGGCTATTTGAGAACACGTTCTCATTTGCAACTGCCACCTGGCCAAAATAAAGCATAGCAATTTGACACCTGCAACAACACAGAGTTACACATGGAATGAACAAAACATAGTCAATAATACAGTAGAACAAAAGAAAACAAAAACATTTACATTTAAATCAATTGGTGCATTCACCTTATGACATCCAGTGGAACAGTCACTTTACAATAGTGCATCTAAATCTTAAAGGGGGGGGGGTGAGAAGGATTACTTATCCTATCCTAGGTATTCCTTAAAGAGGTGGGGTTTCAGGTGTCTCCGGAAGGTGGTGATTGACTCCGCTGTCCTGGCGTCGTGAGGGAGTTTGTTCCACCATTGGGGGGCCAGAGCAGCGAACAGTTTTGACTGGGCTGAGCGGGAACTGTACTTCCTCAGTGGTAGGGAGGCGAGCAGGCCAGAGGTGGATGAACGCAGTGCCCTTTTTTTGGGTGTAGGGCCTGATCAGAGCCTAGAGGTACTGAGGTGCCGTTCCCCTCATAGCTCCGTAGGCAAGCACCATGGTCTTGTAGCGGATGCTTGCTTCAACTGGAAGCCAGTGGAGAGAGCGGAGGAGCGGGGTGACGTGAGAGAACTTGGGAAGGTTGAACACCAGACGGGCTGCGGCGTTCTGGATGAGTTGTAGGGGTTTAATGGCACAGGCAGGGAGCCCAGCCAACAGCGAGTTGCAGTAATCCAGACGGGAGATGACAAGTGCCTGGATTAGGACCTGCGCCGCTTCCTGTGTGAGGCAGGGTCGTACTCTGCGGATGTTGTAGAGCATGAACCTACAGGAACGGGCCACCACCTTGATGTTAGTTGAGAACGACAGGGTGTTGTCCAGGATCACGTCAAGGTTCTTAGCGCTCTGGGAGGAGGACACAATGGAGTTGTCAAGTGACTTGGTGTATAGCGAGAATAGGAGAGGGCCCAGAACAGAGCCCTGGGGGACACCAGTGGTGAGAGCGCGTGGTGAGGAGACAGATTCTCGCCACGCCACCCAACTCGGAGAGGGTGGAGAGGAGGATCTGATGGTTCATAGTATCGAAGGCAGCCGATAGGTCTAGAAGGATGAGAGCAGAGGAGAGAGAGTTAGCTTTAGCAGTGCGGAGCGCCTCCGTGATACAGAGAAGAGCAGTCTCAGTTGAATGACTAGTCTTGAAACCTGACTGATTTGGATCAAGAAGGTCATTCAGAGAGAGATAGCGGGAGAGCTGGCCAAGGACGGCACGTTCAAGAGTTTTGGAGAGGAAAGAAAGAAGGGATACTGGTCTGTAGTTGTTGACATCGGAGGGATCGAGTGTAGGTTTTTTCAGAAGGGGTGCAACTCTCGCTCTCTTGAAGACGGAAGGGACGTAGCCAGCGGTCAGGGATGAGTTGATGAGCGAGGTGAGGTAAGGGAGAAGGTCTCCGGAAATGGTCTGGAGAAGAGAGGAGGGGATAGGGTCAAGTGGGCAGGTTGTTGGGCGGCCGGCCGTCACAAGACGCGAGATTTCATCTGGAGAGAGAGGGGAGAAAGAGGTCAGAGCACAGGTTAGGGCAGTGTGAGCAGAACCAGCGTTGTCGTTTGACTTAGCAAACGAGGATCGGATGTCGTCGACCTTCTTTTCAAAATGGTTGACGAAGTCATCTGCAGAGAGGGAGGAGGGGGAGGGGGAGGAGGATTCAGGAGGGAGGAGAAGGTGGCAAAGAGCTTCCTAGGGTTAGAGGCAGATGCTTGGAATTTAGAGTGGTAGAACGTGGCTTTAGCAGCAGAGACAGAGGAGGAAAATGTAGAGAGGAGGGAGTGAAAGGATGCCAGGTCCGCAGGGAGGCGAGTTTTCCTCCATTTCCGCTCGGCTGCCCGGAGCCCTGTTCTGTGAGCTCGCAATGAGTCGTCGAGCCACGGAGCGGGAGGGGAGGACCGAGCCGGCCTGGAGGATAGGGGACATAGAGAGTCAAAGGATGCAGAAAGGGAGGAGAGGAGGGTTGAGGAGGCAAAATCAGGAGATAGGTTGGAGAAGGTTTGAGCAGAGGGAAGAGATGATAGGATTGAAGAGGAGAGAGTAGCGGGGGAGAGAGAGCGAAGGTTGGGACGGCGCGATACCATCCGAGTAGGGGCAGTGTGGGAAGTGTTGGATGAGAGCGAGAGGGAAAAGGATACAAGGTAGTGGTCGGAGACTTGGAGGGGAGTTGCAATGAGGTTAGTGGAAGAACAGCATCTAGTAAAGATGAGGTGGAGCGTATTGCCTGCCTTGTGAGTAGGGGGGGAAGGTGAGAGGGTGAGGTCAAAAGAGGAGAGGAGTGGAAAGAAGGAGGCAGAGAGGAATGAGTCAAAGGTAGACGTGGGGAGGTTAAAGTCGCCCAGAACTGTGAGAGGTGAGCCGTCCTCAGGAAAGGAGCTTATCAAGGCATCAAGCTCATTGATGAACTCTCCGAGGGAACCTGGAGGGCGATAAATGATAAGGATGTTAAGCTTGAAAGGGCTGGTAACTGTGACAGCATGGAATTCAAAGGAGGCGATAGACAGATGGGTAAGGGGAGAAAGAGAGAATGACCACTTGGGAGAGATGAGGATCCCGGTGCCACCACCCCGCTGACCAGAAGCTCTCGGGGTGTGCGAGAACACGTGGGCGGACGAAGAGAGAGCAGTAGGAGTAGCAGTGTTGTCTGTGGTGATCCATGTTTCCGTCAGTGCCAAGAAGTCGAGGGACTGGAGGGAGGCATAGGCTGAGATGAACTCTGCCTTGTTGGCCGCAGATCGGCAGTTCCAGAGGCTACCGGAGACCTGGAACTCCACGTGAGTCGTGCGCGCTGGGACCACCAGATTAGGGTGGCCGCGGCCACGCGGTGTGGAGCGTTTGTATGGTCTGTGCAGAGAGGAGAGAACAGGGATAGACAGACACATAGTTGACAGGCTACAGAAAAGGCTACGCTAATGCAAAGGAGATTGGAATGACAAGTGGACTACACGTCTCGAATGTTCAGAAAGTTAAGCTTACGTAGCAAGAATCTTATTGACTAAAATGATTAAAATGATACAGTACTGCTGAAGTAGGCTAGCTGGCAGTGGCTGCGTTGTTGACACTACACTAATCAAGTCGTTCCGTTGAGTGTAATAGTTTCTACAGTGCTGCAATTCGGGGGCTAGCTGGCTAGCTAGCAGTGTTGATTACGTTACGTTGCGTTAAAAGAACGACAATAGCTGGCTAGCTAACCTAGAAAATCGCTCTAGACTACACAATTATCTTTGATACAAAGACGGCTATGTAGCTAGCTATGTAGCTAGCTACGATCAAACAAATCAAACCGTTGTACTGTAATGAAATGAAATGAAAATGTGATACTACCTGTGAATGCGACCGGGTTGTTGAGTTCGGAAGACGTTGGCTAGCTGTTGGCTAGCTAGCAGAGTCTCCTACGTTAAGGACGACAAATAGCTGGCTAGCTAACCTCGGTAAATTAAGATAATCACTCTAAGACTACACACTCTAAACTACACAATTATCTTGGATACGAAGACAGCAAAGACAGCTATGTAGCTAGCTAACACTACACTAATCAAGTCGTTCAGTTGAGTGTAATAGTTTCTACAGTGCTGCTAATCGGTGGACGTTTGCTAGCTGGCTAGCTGCTGGGCAGAGCAGTGAAGACTACGTTAGGACGACGAAATACGATAATTACGCAATTATCTTTGATACAAAGACGGATATGTAGCTAGCTAAGAAGAAATAGCTAAGATTAGACAAATCAAACCGTTGTACTATAATGAAATGTAATGAAATGCAATGAAAAAGTTATGCTACCTGCGGAGCGAAGTGCCGATGCGACCGCTCGCTCCAACCCGGAAGTTACACAAAAAAGTCTATATACAGTGCAAATGAGGTAAGATAAGGAAGTTAAGGCAATAAATAGGCCATGGTGGTGAAGTAATTACAATATAGCAATTAAACACTGGAATGGTAGATGTGGTAGATGTGCAGAACATTAAAACTTGTTAAGGCGATGGGTTCCCCTACAGGAACTCCACCCCCCCGTTCAGCTGAAAAGGTGGCGCAGGGAATGCAAAAATATTCTTTAGAAATATTTAACCTCCACACATTAACAAGTTCAATACCTCAAATGAAAGATAAACGCCTTGTTCATCTACCCAGTGTGTCAGATTTTTCAAAATGTTTTACAGCGAAAACACATATATTTATGTTAGACCAAACCAAAGAAAAAACGTAGCCATTTTTTCCAGCAAAAGATAAAAATCACAAAAGCAGGATTTTCAAAAAAATCTATCACTAACCTCTTGAAAATCTTCATCAGATGACAGTCATATGACATGTTACATAGTTGTCACGCCTTGGTCATTGTATTTTGTGTTTTTGTTATATGTTTGGGTAGGCCAGGGTGTGACATGGGTTTATATGTTGTATTCGTATTGGGGTTTGTATTATTTGGGATCGCGGCTGATTAAGGGGTGTTGTTAGGCTTGGCTGCCTGAGGCGATTCTCAATCAGAGTCAGGTGCTTGTTGTTGTCTCTGATTGGGAACCGTATTTAGGCAGCCTGACTTTCGCTTTGTATTTTGTGGGTGTTTGTTCCTGTCTCTGTGTAGTGTTCACCAGATAGGCTGTAATAGGTTTCGCGTTCCGTTTGTTGTTTTTGTATTTATGAGTTATTTCATGTATCGATCCGTTTTCCTTCATTAAAGTCATGAGTAACCACTACGCTGCATTTCGGTCCGACTCTCTTCCTTCAACAGACGAACGCCGTTACAACAGTACATTTTGTTCGATAAATTGCATTTTATATCCATAAATCTCGGTTTACAATGACGCCATGTTCAGAATATTTCCCAAAATATCCGGAGGAATTATAGAAAGCTGAGCCAGATAACAGAAATACTAATCATAAACTTTGACTAAAGATACATGTTCTACATATAATTAAAGATACACTGGTTCTTAAATGCAACCGCTGTGTCACATTGTTTTTAATGTTACGGAAAAAGCCTAACATTGCAATACTCTGAGACGGCGCTCAGACGTAACAATATTTTTCCGCCATGTTGGAGTCAACAGAAATACAAAATTACAACATAAATATCCCTTACCTTTGATGATCTTTCATCAGAATGTAGTGCAAGGAGTCCTAGTTCAACAAAAAATCATTTTGTTTCATAATGTTCAATTCTAGTGTCCAAGTAGCAGCATTTGCTACCACTTTCAGCTCACATGCCCAAAAAATGACTTCTGGTCCAGGATAACTTTGCATGAAAACTTCCAAAACTTCCAAAAGACATATTACAGGTCGAAGAAACTGGTCAAACTAAGTGCAGAATCAATCTTCAGGATGTTATAATCATATATATCTAATAGCATTCCAACCGGATCATTCGTTTTCATCTGGGGTTGATTGGAACAGCCGAAGCACTCACAGACAAACGCGCCACAACAAAATGGAATTCTTTTGCGACACCAACTACTTTCCATCCCATTAGGTCAAAGTTCACAGCAAATGCTCCATTACACTTTCTACTGAATGAGGACATCTAGTGGAAGACGTAGGAAGTGTTTCCAGATCCATAACTTGTTGGGAAGGGAGGGGGCGATGACGTCAAAGTTGATTTCAAAACTTGTTTGGAAGATTGCCTGCCCTGTGAGTTCTGTTATACTCACAGACAAAATTCAAACGTTTTTAGAAACTTCAGAATGTTTTCTATCCAATATTAATAATAATATGTATATATTAGCAATTTAGGACAGATTTTGATGCAGTTCACTATGGGCACGCAATTCATCCAGAGTGAAAATACTGCATGTATTGGCTATATGTTGTGTAATTTGTTAGATATTACTGCACTGTAGGAGCTAGAACCACAAGCATTTCGCTACACCCGCAATAACATCTGCTAATCATTTGCATGTGACCAATATAATTTGTTTTGATCTATCTAGATCTCCATAGATCTATAAAATATATACATATATACACTGCTCAAAAAAATAAAGGTAACACTAAAATAACACATTCTCGATCTGAATGAATGAGATATTCTTAATTAATACTTTTTTCTTTACATAGTTGAATGTGCTGACAAAAAAATCACACAAAAATGATCAATAGGAATCAGATTTATCAACCCATAGAGGTCTGGATTTGGAGTCACACTCAAAATTAAAGTGGAATACCACACTATAGGCTAATCCACCTTGATGCAATGTCCTTAAAACAAGTCAAAATTAGGCTCAGTAGTGTGTGTGGCCTCCACGTGCCTGTATGTCCCCCCTACAATGCCTGGGCATGCTCCTGATGAGGTGTCGGATGGTCTCCTGAGGGATCTCCTCCCAGACCTGGACTAAAGCATCCGCCAACTCCTGGACAGTCTGTGGTACAACGTGGCGTTGGTGGATGGAGCGAGACAGGATGTCCCAGATGTGCTCAATTGGATTCAGTTCTGGGGAACGGGTGGGCCAGTCCATCGCATCAATGCCTTCCTCTTGCAGGAACTGCTGACACACTCCAGCCACACGAGGTCTAACATTGTCTTGTATTAGGAGGAACCCAGGACCAACCACACCAACATATGGTCTCACAAGAGGTCTGAGGATCTCATCTCGGTACCGAATGGCAGAGGCTACCTCTGGCGAGCACATGGAGAGCTGTGCGGCCCCCCAAAGAAATGCCACCGCACACCATGACTGACCCACCGCCAAACTGGTCATGGTGGAGGATGTTGCAGGCAGCAGAACGTTCTCCACGGCGTCTCCAGACTCTGTCACGTCTGTCACATGTGCTCAGTGTGAACCTGCTTTCATCTGTGAAGAGCACAGGGCACCAGTGGCGAATTTGCCAATCTTGTTGTTCTCTGGCAAATGCCTAACGTCCTGCACGGTGTTAGGCTGTAAGCACAACCCCCACCTGTGGACGTCGGGCCCTCATACCAACCTCATGGAGTCTGTTTCTAACCGTTTTGAGCAGACACATGCACATTTGTGGCCTGCTGGAGGTAATTTTTCAGGCCTCTGGCAGTGCTCCTCCTGCTCCTCCTTGCACAAAGGCGGAGGTCGCGTCCTGCTGCTGGGTTGTTCCCCTCCTACGGCCTCCTGATGTACTGGCCTGTCTCCTGGTAGCGCCTCCATGCTCTGGACACTACGCTGACAGACACAGCAAACCTTCTTGCCACAGCTCGCATTGATGTTCCATCCTGGATGAGCTGCACTACCTGAGCCACTGTGGGTTGTTGTAGACTCCGTCTCATGCTACCACTAGAGTGAAAGCACCGCCAGCATTCAAAAGTGACCAAAACATCAGCCAGGAAGCATAGGAACTGAGAAGTGTTCTGTGGTCACCACCAGCAGAACCACTCCTTTATTGGGGGTGTCTTGCTAATTGCCTATAATTTCCACCTGTTGTCTATTCCATTTGCACAACAGCATGTGAAATTTATTGTCAATCAGTGTTGCTTCCTAAGTGGACAGTTTGATTTCACAGAAGTGTGATTGACTTGGAGTTACATTGTGTTGTATAAGTGTTCCCTTTATTTTTTTGAGCAGTGTATATATACACATTTGAATTTGGAAGTTTACATAGACTTAAGTTGGAGTCATTAAATCATGCTTTTTGACAAACTATAGTTTTGGTAAGTTGGAGGAAAAAGGGGGAGACTTGCAAGCCGAAGAACACCATCCCAACCATGAGGCACGGAGGTGGCAGCATCATGTTGAGGGGGTGCTTTACTGCAGGAGGGACTGGTGCACTTCACAAAATAGATGGCTTCATGAGGAAGGACAATTATGTGGATATACTGAAGCAAAATCTCAAGACATCAGTCAGGAAGTTAAAGCTTGGTCCAAATGGGTTTTCCAAATGGACAATGACCCCAAGCTTACTTCCAAAGTTGTGTCAAAATGGCTTAAGGACAACACAGTCAAGGTATTGGAGTGGCCATCACAAAGCCCTGACCTCAATCCTATAGAAAATATATGGGTAGAACTGAAAAGGTGTGTGTGAGCAAGGAGGCCTACAAACAAGACTCAGTTACACCACCTCTGTCAGGAGGACTGGACCAAAATTCACCCAACTTTTTGTGGGAAGATTGTGGAAGGCTAACCGAAAAGTTTGACCTAAGTTTAAAAAAAAAATGTAAAGGCAATGCTAACAAATACTTATTGAGTGTATGTAAACTTCTTACCCACGCGGGATGTGATGAAAGAAAAAAAATCTGAAATAAATCATTCTCTCTACTATAATTCTGACATTTCACATTCTTAAAATAAAGTGGTAATCCTAACTGACCTAAGACAGGGAAACTTTACTAGGATTAAATGTCAGGAATTGTGAAAAACTGAGTTTAAATGTATTTGGCTAAGGTGTATGTAAACTTCCAATTTCAACTGTATATACACACACAGTGCCTTCGGAAAGTATTCAGAACCCTTGACTTTCCACTTTTTGTTTTACTTTACCGTCTTATTATAAAAAAGTTTTTTCCTCATCAATCTACACACAACACACAATAATGACAATCGAAAACAGCAAATTTATGAAAGATAAACAGAAATACCTTATTTAGGTAAGTATTCAGACTCTTTGCTATGAGACTAGATATTGAGCTCAGGTGCATCCTGTTTCCGTTAATCATCCTGGATATGTTTCTACAACTTGATTTGAGTTCACCTGTGGTAAATTAAATTGATTTAGACATCATTTGGAAAGGGACACACCTGTCTATATAATGTCCCATAGTTGACAGTGCATTTCACAGCAAAAACCAAGCCATGAGGTCCAAGGAGTTGTCTATAGTGCTCCGAGACAGGATTGTCTCTGCAGCATTGAAGGTCCCCAAGTACACAGTAGCCTCCAAAGGTGCCAAAGGTGCTTCAACAAAGTACTGAGTAAATGGTCTGAATATTTATGCAAATTATATATATATATATTTTTTAATAAACTGGCAAAAATGTATAAAAACATGATTTTGCTCTGCCATTATGAGGTATTGTATGTAGATTAATGAGGAAAAATAACAATTTTAGAATAAGGCTGTAACGTAACAATATGTGGAAAAAGTCAAGGGTCAGAATACTTTCCGAATACAATGTATATTCAGCAAAGCTTTGAGGCCAAGAGCTTGGAGTCCACAGGGGCTTCATACATGTATGACTCATTATGAGATACTTGAAAGGTCACTCACCCTCCTGCCTCTTGCCTTTATATCATCCCAGTTCTTCTGGATCCTGTCCAACTCATTTTGCCATATTACACATCAATGAGGCATTATTCTCCAATTTTATCTTCTTCTGTCTGGGCCCCAGGTGAATCAGTCTATTTGGGTTATGTGCTTGTCTCAATGTGTAGGGCTTGAGATGGGATAAATAAAGGAGAGCAAGTGAAGACAAAAATAGCAGCACGTGTAAGCACACACTGTAGGCTACTTAACTACTCATTCAAAGAATTTAACAGCAAAAATGATTTTCTTTCCAATTTCATTTACATCTTTTTGCGCCCTGTTTCTTTTCTCCCTCAACACTGCTTACAGTGCGGTGCAGTAGAGCCTGCTCCCCATAGGGTCCTGTACCATAGGTCAGTGATACTGTAGGTTAATACTACATTGGCCTTCGTTAACAGTGAGGCCCAATACAGTAATGTCACACACACACACACACACACACACACACACACACACACACACACACACACACACACGCACGCACGCACGCACGCACGCACGCACGCACGCACGCACGCACGCACGCGCACACACACACACACACACACACACACACACACACACACACACACACACACACACACACACACACACACACACACACACACACACACACACACTCCCAGGTTAATATAGGCTGATGAGTCAGGGACACACCAGCTTTCAGTGGTGAGGGATGTTTCACCTCGGCCTGGACTAGGTTAATACACCAGACAGAGGCTGAGATGGATGGATGTGACCTGCTGCATGTTATTAGTAGTTACGAGATTGAGATGAGTCATCTGGATATGAACACAAATTAATATCTACGATGATGATGGTTATTATGACCAATACCATTCTGATGTCACTGAGATCAATCACATCTAGCCATCTTGGTATTGTGTATGCAGAGCTTGGTAGTTGAAGAGGGGAAGAGAAACAGCACAGGTTTGAGTCAGGACTAAGATTAGAAGTGGCTCCATTAAAAAAGAGAACGTTTTACCAATTGTCCCTCACAGACAGGCACTTGTTTAAACAAATGTATCTGAACACTTATACTGTAGATAGGGATCCCTATCACTTTCTGTCACTGTTTGGTTGTGTTTCAAAAAATATACATCATGTCTGTTTACAACCAGGGGATGGGATTGTATAATCAATTGGAGTTCTGTTGTCCTGGAGTGAACAATTAATCAATTTCCTTTTCTTGTATTGTTTACATGTCAATGCACATCATGCTTACTGCTTTAAATGTGACCCTCTGAGGCCTACTAAGATCAGCCTCTGATAGGGAAGTCATGGACAAAACATCTCTGTTATCGTTTGATTGCATTTCACTGTAGCTCTTCACAAATTTAAACTAGATTAGTTGTATTCTGCAATTCCTTTGAGAACTGCCAGTAAAACTTCCAGCTGATTAGTGGTTGTTTTCCCACTGCGTTTGTTCACTTACTCATACTGTAATCTAGCCTGTGGAATTGCCTCAGATTTGCTGGAGTCCTTGTTAGGAGCAGTGGCACTTTTAACGGCCATTAATGTAAGCAGCAGGAGAGGAGTAGTGTTACAGAATAGCAGTGTCGGCCTGACAGGGACAAAAAAGGGGGAATATAAGAAATATAAATGCATACACAGACCCTTTTCACCTTAGGGTGATGATGGTGAGTGGTGGGGTTTTATTCTCCTGGGCCAGTAACATTCAGCTATAATTATATGCTCCAGCAATATTGCTGTTATCAGCTCTACCTCTTCTGCACTATGATATTCATTGGAGTCCCAAGCTAGAGAGATGCCGCCTCTTGCTTCTCATCTCCTTCACATTTCTGCGAGCGGCAAAGGCCCAGTGGCGGGATCCTTGGAAATGAAAGATAAACCCTGTCGACGAGGGACACACGTGATGCTACAGAGCTATGGAACACATTATACCAATAATAAATAAGTATGAGGCTGCCTTCAGTCGCAACAAACCACTTCTTTATCTCCGAACTAGTGCTAAAACTACCAACAGTGGTTCATTCTCTGTACCTATAACGGTGAAGTGAACGTATTAACCTCAGAGAGAGGGAAAGAGGCAGGGACCCACCCTGTTCTGGTGGGAATTGAGAATGTGTTACTGATTTCTAGTGTCTCAGCCAATCGACTATGAGGAGGGATGAGGATGTAAAATGTATTTCTTGTGGTCGATCAATCAGCTATGGACCTGTTAGAGTGTGTGGGGATATCCAATTGATTCTTACATCTTAACTCATCATGAAGAAAGAGACAGTGACAGAAAAACAGGCAACCATCAGAGAACATGGCCAGAGGAGAGATGCTCCACATACACTATATATACACAAAAGTATGTGGACACCCCTTCAAATGAGTGGATTTGGCTATTTCAGCCACACCAGTTGCATGACATAAGAACAAATTCTTATTTACAATGACGGCCTACCCCAGCCAAACCCGGACGATGCTGGGCCAATTGTTTGCCGCCCTATGGGACTCCCAATCACAGCCAGATGTGATACAGCCTGGATTCGAACAAGGGACTGTGGTTGCACTGAGATGCAGTGCCATAGACAGCTGTGCCACTTGGGAGCCCAATGAAGTCCAAGTAGCTATTTGGTTAACTGTTTCGCTGTCTTAGAAGCTGTTCAGGAGACTTTTTTACTTTTGGTCCCAGACTTAGTGAATACGGTACTCATAACGTCCATTTCGATTGTTGAACGCTGTCTTCCTCTCGTCTCCCTGTCTGATGTGCACCAGATTGTACACGTTCCATAAATCCAATTTTGAGAAAACTGTAGCTCCCCGGATTCTCAAAAGCTGATGACATAAGAGGCAGAGGGTAATGGTTCTTGATGGCAATGTTATTCAAACCCAGTAATTGATACAGGGAAGTAATCACCCATCCCTCTTCCATACGAAGAAAAACCGCCTCCTGCAGGTGACGTGGACGGCCAAATAAAATCAGCTACCAGCGCCTCCTTAATATAACTGTTCATGGCTGCAGTCTCTGGACCTGAGAGAGAATTACAGCCCTCCTCTCAGAGGAGTAGTGCCTGGCAGGAGGCCGATGGCACAATTGTAGGACCTGTGAGGAGGTTGCTGAAGACCTGACCCAGATCCCAGTAATCCCAAGGTACGTGGGAAAGATCAGGCTTGTCATCCCCTGCCAGGGGAACAGGAGCATTGGAAGACTCCAGACGTGCAGGACCAGAAAGATGAGGAGAGAGTTGCTGGCAGGTGAGCTGGCATGAATGATTCCATCCCAGAACCCTTCCCGAGGGCCAGTCAATTTGAGGATTATGAATAGAAAGCCATGGATGTCCAAGAACCAAAGTATGGTCGTCCCAATTGTGTCGGCTCCTCTGAAGGATATGAAGGGGAACCAGAGCCGAATTGAGAACTCTGATGGGGTACAGAACAAGCAGATGCAACATAAGGCAGTGGAACAACCGAAGAATCGACTCCCTCAGCGGGACCCGAAACACTGGGGACCACTCGGGACCCATTCGTCCTCTCACAACGACATTCCCGAAGCCGGTTGTCAATCTGGACGGCCAGAATGATGAGCTCATCCAATGTGTCAGGGTTGTCCCGGGAAGCTAGTTCATCCTTGAAAACGTCACTGAGTCCGTTCAGAAAGGCTGAGTGAAGTGCCTCTGCATTCCAAACCGCTCTCAGAGGCGAGCATCCAAAAGTCAGTTGCGTAATCTGCAATTCTCTGGCTGCCCTGCTGAAGTGCAATGAGTCTTTGAGCAGCATTCCTGCCACTTATGGGGTGATCAAAAACCCTCATCACCTGGGTGAACCTTTGCCAATTAAAACAAATGTTTGATTGCTGCTCCCATACTGCCGTGGCCCAGGCCAGAGCCCATCTCCTGAGAGCAAGGAGATGACGTATTCCACTCTGGACCACTCTCGAAGACCAGAGAGCACTGGAGCTTGAACTCACGACACCTCTCAGGATGCCCCTCATAGTGCTCCTGTACCGGGAGATGAGGCTACCGAAGGGAGGAAGACACTGAGCTGGTAGGTAGTGGAGAATTAGGAACAGCCACAGATATAGCAGCCGTTGCTCCCGTCTGTCCTGACTGCAGAGCGGACACAAAAGTTATTAAATCATCCGCCAATGTCTGCAGCCGTACCTCATATTGGCCAATCACAATTCCATGATGGGTGAGAGCCGAACGTAAATGGTGGAGTTCGCCATGTCTTATCGTTCCAAGATGGCATAGCAGTTCAGACGTCTTTTGTCCTCGTCTTGTCATGTCCCGTATATATATATATTTACAACTTTTTTCGCATACCTTTTTATATATTTTTATTTTATTTTCCATAAACTCATCTTCAAAACACTCTCCTGCAACCCGCCTCACCAATTTATATTTAGAAAAAAAAGTATTATTTACCTCAAATCTGTAATCCTCCATAGAATCTAACCAGAAGCTAGCCAGAAGCTAATCCAGAAGCTAATCAGAAGCTAGTTCGCTTCTTTACTGGCTAATCGTTAGTATTCAGCTAACCACGGTTTGTGGTCATCAGCTATCCTTCAGCTCGAAAATCTATCGCCAGTTTTGTACGGCGCGGCTCGGAATGGAACATACCGGCCTATTCTTCTCTCCATGTCCCTGGATTTCAACCGCTAACTCTGGACATTCATACCTGGATCTCGCAGCTAGGTAGCTGCTATCCGTGTGACTATCGGCTTTCATCGATTCCGGAGCAAACATAAATTATTCCAGAGCTAGCCAGCTGAAGAGTTCCATCAATCACTCCTGGGCTACAATCACCTATCCGGACCCGTTTTACTGCCAACACGGAGCCCCACAGGGCCTTCACAACTGGACTACCGACGTTATCTACCTCCATCGCGACGTTACCTGCACGCCCATCTGCGGTCCGCTAACCGTTAGCTGTCTTATCGGCTGCTATCTGATTAATTATTTTTTAAATTAATAAAAATAATTCTTGGGCCTCTATAACTATATCTATTTTTGTTTTTTGTTGTTGTGTGATTTGGATTCATCCCCTCTACCACACTTAACCCCACTAATCCTACCGATGGAAACGCACAAGGTGGCTAATAACAGACCTCCATCCTATGCTAGCTTTCTACCGATGGCCCGGCTAGCTGTCTAAATCGCCGTGACTCCAACCAACCTCTCTACTCACTGGACCCTTTTGATCACTCGACTAAGCATGCCTCTCCTTAATGTCAAAATGCCTTGTCCATTGCTGTTCTGGTTAATGTTTTTTGGCTTATTTCACTGTAGAGCCTCTAGTTTGGGCGGCAGGGTAGCCTAGTGGTTAGAGTGTTGGACTAGTAACCGGAAGGTTGTGAGTTCAAACCCCCGAGCTGACAAGGTACAAATCTGTCGTTTAACCCACCGTTCCCAGGCCGTCATTGAAAATAAGATTGTGTTCTTAACTGACTTGCCTGGTTAAATGAAGGTAAAATATATATTTTTTTTAAAATAGTCCTGCTCACTATACCTTATCCAACCTATTAGTTCCACCACCCACACATGTGATGACATCTCCTGGTTTCAATAATGTTTCTAGAGACAATATCTCTCTCTTCATCACTCAATACCTAGGTTTACCTCCACTGTATTTACATCCTACCATACCTTTGTCTGTACATTATACCTTTGTCTGTGCATTATACCTTGAAGCTATTTTATCGCCCCCAGAAACCTCATTTTACTCTCTGTTCCAGACGTTCTAGACGACCAATTCTTATTGCTTTTAGCCGTACCCTTATCCTACTCCTCCTCTGTTCCTCTGGCGATGTAGAGGTGAATCCAGGCCCTGCAGTGCCTAGCTCCACTCCTATTCCCCAGGCGCTCTCTTTTGATGACTTCTGTAACCGTAATAGCCTTGTTTTCATGCATGTTAACATTAGAAGCCTCCTCCCTAAGTTTGTTCTATTCACTGCTTTAGCACACTCTGCCAACCCGGATGTTCTAGCTGTCTGAATCCTGGCTTAGGAAGACCACCAAAAATTCTGAAATCTTTATCCCAAACTACAACATATTCAGACAAGATAGAACTGCCAAAGTGGGCGGTGTTGCAATCTACTGCAAAGATAGCCTGCAGAGTTATGTCCTACTATCCAGGTCTGTACCCAAACAATTTGAACTTCTACTTTTAAAAATCCACCTCTCTAAAAACAAGTCTCTCACCGTTGCCGCCTGCTATAGACCACCCTCTGCCCCCAGCTGTGCTCTGGACACCATATGTGAACTGATTGCCCCCCATCTATCTTCAGAGCTCGTGCTGCTAGGCGACCTAAACTGGAACATGCTTAACACCCCAGCGATCCTACAATCTAAACTTGATGCCCTCAATCTCACACAAATTATCAATGAACCTACCAGGTACCTCCCCAAAGCCTTAAACACGGGCACCCTCATAGATATCATCCTAACCAGCTTGCCCTCTAAATACACCTCTGCTGTCTTCAACCAAGAACTCAGCGATCACTGCCTCATTGCCTGCATAATGGGTCAGCGGTCAAACGACCTCTACTCATCACTGTCAAACACTCCCTGAAACACTTCAGCGAGCAGTCCTTTCTAATCGACCTGGCCGGGGTATCCTGGAAGGATATTATAATATAATAATAATATATATAATAATAATATATGCCATATTGATCTCATCCCGTCAGTAGAGGATGCCTGGATATTTTTTTTTAAATGCCTTCCTAACCATCTTAAATAAACATGCCCCATTCAAGAAATTTAGAACCAGGAACAGATATAGCCCTTGGTTCTCCCCAGACCTGACTGCCCTTAACCAACACAAAAACATCCTATGGTGTTCTGCATTAGCATCGAACAGCCCCAGTGATATGCAGCTGTTCAGGGAAGCTAGAAACCATTATACACAGGCAGTTAGAAAAGCCAAGGCTAGCTTTTTCATGCAAAAATTTGCTTCCTGCAACACTAACTCAAAAAAGTTCTGGGACACTGTAAAGTCCATGGAGAAAAATAACACCTCCTCCCAGCTGCCCACTGCACTGAAGATAGGAAACACAGTCACCACTGATAAATCCACTATAATTGAGAATTTCAACAAGCATTTTTTTACGGCTGACCATGCTTTCCACCTGGCTACTCCTACCCCGGTCAACAGCACTGCACCCCCCACAGCAACTCGCCCAAGCCTTCCCCATTTCTCCTTCTCCCAAATCCAGTCAGCTGATGTTCTGAAAGAGCTGCAAAATCTGGACCGCTACAAATCAGCCGGGCTAGACAATCTGGAACCTTTCTTTCTAAAATTATCTGCCGAAATTGTTGCCACCCCTATTACTAGCCTGTTCAACCTCTCTTTCGTGTCGTCTGAGATTCCCAAAGATTGGAAAGCAGCTGCGGTTATCCCCCTCTTCAAAGGGGGGGACACTCTTGACCCACACTGCTACAGACCTATATCTATCCTACCATACCTTTCTAAGGTCTTTCGAAAGCCAAGTCAACAAACAGATTACCGACCATTTCGAATTTCACCATACCTTCTCTGATATGCAATCTGGTTTCAGAGCTGGTCATGGGTGCACCTCAGCCATGTTCAAGGTCCTAAACGATATCTTAACCGCCATCGCTAAGAAACATTACTGTGCAGCCGTATTCATTGATCTGGCCAAGGCTTTCGACTCTGTCAATCACCACATCTTCATCGGCAGACTCGACAGCCTTGGTTTCTCAAATGATTGCCTCGCCTGGTTCACCAACTACTTCTCTGATAGAGTTCAGTGTGTCAAATCGGAGGGTCTGCTGTCCGGACCTCTGGCAGTCTCTATGGGGGTGCCACAGGGTTCAATTCTTGGACTGACTCTCTTCTCTGTTTACATCAATGATATCGCTCTTGCTGCTGGTGAGTCTCTGGTCCACCTCTATGCAGACGACACCATTCTGTATACTTCTGGCCCTTCTTTGGACACTGTGTTAACAATCCTCCAGGCAAGCTTCAATGCCATACAACTCTCCTTCCGTGGCCTCCAGTTACTCTTAAATACAAGTAAAACTAAATGCATGCTCTTCAACCGATCGCTACCTGCACCTGCCCGCCTGTCCAACATCACTACTCTGGACGACTCTGACTTAGAATACGTGGACAACTTCAAATACTTAGGTGTCTGGTTAGACTGTAAACTCTCCTTCCAGAACCATATCAAACATCTCCAATCCAAAGTTAAATCTAGAATTGGCTTCCTATTTCGCAACAAAGCATCTTTCACTCATGCTGCCAAACATACCCTTGTAAAACTGACCATCCTACCAATCCTCGACTTTGGCGATGTCATTTACAAATTAGCCTCCAATATCCTACTCAACAAAATGGATGCAGTCTATCACAGTGCAATCCATTTTGTCACCAAAGCCCCATATACTACCCACCATTGCGACCTGTACGCTCTCGTCGGCTGGCCCTCGCTTCATACTCGTCGCCAAACCCACTAGCTCCAGGTCATCTACAAGACCCTACTAGGTAAAGTCCCCACTTATCTCAGCTCGCTGGTCACCATAGGATCTCCCACCTGTAGCACACGCTCCAGCAGGTATATCTCTCTAGTCACCCCCAAAACCAATTCTTTGTTTGGCCGCCTCTCCTTCCAGTTCTCTGCTGCCAATGACTGGAACGAACTACAAAAATCTCTGAACCTGGAAACACTTATCTCCCTCACTAGCTTTAAGCACCAACTGTCAGGGCAGCTCACATATTACTGCACCTGTAAATAGCCCACCTATAATTTAGCCCAAACAACTACCTCTTTCCCTACTGTATTTCATTTATTTATTTTGCTCCGTTGCACCCCATTATTTTTATTTCTACTTTGCACATTCTTCCACTGCAAATCTACCATTCCAGTGTTTTACTTGCTATATCGTATTTACTTTGCCACCATGGCCTTTTTTTGCCTTTACCTCCCTTATCTCACCTCATTTGCTCACATCGTATATAGACTTGTTTATACTGTATTATTGACTGTATGTTTGTTTTACTCCATGTGTAACTCTGTGTCGTTGTATGTGTCAAACTGCTTTGCTTTATCTTGGCCAGGTCGCAATTGTAAATGAGAACATGTTCTCAACTTGCCTACCTGGTTAAATAAAGGTGAAATAAATAAATTAAATGTCCCTCGGACGACTGAGAAATCTCTACTGGGTCCATCGTTGGCTTAGGTCTCCTGTTACAATGATACTTGCACGAATTCGAACCCAGTCGCAGAGAAACACAGCAAGCAAAGGTAAGGGTAAATCCAGATTTTTTACAAAAACAGGGCAACAGCATAAGAGTGCACTGAACAAAATATAAGACCTAAGCAAGGATCCAGGCCAACAGAGGAACCTAAGTAGCCAGGCAACCAGGTGAATAGGGCTATCAAACACAGGTGAAACCAATAAGAAACAATCCGGGTAACCTGGAAACTAGAAACAAGGTAAGGGTTCCCTCCAGCTGTAACCTAAGGAAACACTCAAAATAAAACAAACTGTGACAGTGTGTGTAATCTGTGTGTTGCACAGCTCCTTAGCTGTAAACAGAAGAGATGTCTTTTGGTGGGATTACAGTGTTTTTCCTCTGTAATACGGTTTGTTTTAATTAGGCCGAGATAGACTGATTCACCAAAACCTTGATGTGGAGTGTGTGATGCAGAGTGAGAGCTTTTGGCAAGGCATTCCGAGATGACAGATGAAAGAAGGTTAATCACTGTTGTTCTCTTTCCTCTCCCACATGTACACTTCAAATACACAGAGACAGACACCCGATGAATGTCTTGTGACTCATCGCTGTTGAATTAGATATTTCCATTTTACTTCAAAAGGGACCTCACCACGGATCAATGCCTTTCGAGATGGGTTCTTTCTTCATGAAGGATGCTTTGCTAAAAGGAAGAGTGGTCTACTTTGAGAAACATCATTCCCCTGTTTGTTGGAATCAAAAAGTTGTCAATCGACCCATGAGCCATACAGGATCTTTAAAAAAAATATATATTCGCCTGTCACTATAACCAACAAAGGGATGAACATTGCTAAACACACACACACACACACACACACACACACACACACACACACACACACACACACACACACACACACACACACACACACACACACACACACACACACACACACACACACACACACACACACACACACACACACACACACACACACACACACACACACACACACACACACACACACACACACACACACACACACACACACACACACAATACACATACACACATAATATTCTTAGCATTCCTGTGAGCTACTGTGCTGAAATGTCAATACAAATAAATACTAATTTACATACTAATGAGGAAATCATATAGGAGTATTTTTGAAGGTTTACTGTTGCAACATGAAAAGGCAAACAAAAAAACTTTTGAAACCTGGAACCACTCTTCTAAAGCACTGCTGTGAACATGAAACAAATTGGAATTCAGGCTTGGTTAGATAAGCTTAAAAACACATCAAAACAACAACAAATTGATTTTCCACTGACTGAAACCTGCATGGTGCCTCCTTTTTTTATTTTGACTGACTGGCATTGTTTCATAAACTATCATGTCCTGTTCTCTCAGTGAAATCGGTCCTGTATATTACTTTTAGGACGCCCGCAAGTAAGAACAATACACATGAAGGAAGGCAAATATTAACATACACAGTATGTATTGGATGACATGCAACTCTAGGCACTACAGTGTTCAATGTAGTACTATACACTAAATTTAGCCTTGAGTTCAAGTACAGTCAGCACTGTGTATTCCAGCTCATGTCTGGACCCCCAAGGGACACCACTTGTTGCTTCAAGAAATCGCAGTACTCGGAAATATGTATTCGGCTGCAACATGATTGTAATTTTCTACTTTATCTCCAAGCTCTATTTTCTCTTCCCCTTTTGAACCACGTTAACCAGGCCAGTTGCTCATGGACTCCCAAACATGAATAGCTTTTGTGTGACCTTCAGTGGAATGGAATGGGTTGTCAACTTACAACACAGCGCAGCACAGGGAGCCTCATGGATCTTTCTACCTTCAAAGTTTTGTGACTAGTGTGTGCGTTCAGCTTAAAGCCAAGCACTGGGAAAAAACAAATATATATATGTAAACCATACTGGTTAGAAACCACCTAGCCGCAATCCAACAAAGTAATAATGCCAAAGATTTCCACGGATTAAACGATTATCTCTTTAATAAGCGCATCATTATGACTGACATGTCCTTTGTCTGCGATCTGGAGTAACTCCACGCTTCAGTGCTCTCCCTAAACAGGAAACCCCCACCAGGACCGCAGCCGGCCGTTACTTAAGCTCCTGGTCAACAGGCTGGCCTGGACGGGAAATAAAACAGCCAGTCAGTCACACTGAGAGGACCCAGAGCTGCCCTCTGCTCCACTACGGTCATATGGCCACTATATGAGTTGGTTTATAGCCAGCCTGCTGCTGCTTAGTTAGAAGGACAGGCTGGTATTATAGCAGGGGATAATGGGTCTGGGGTTAGCAGATTGAACAAAGGCAAGTGGTGTCAATATGAAATGACAGACAGTGCAGCAGGTCTGCAGATGGCCTGTAGAAACGTGGCAATGCAAGTGACGCACCCGTTTGCTACAAAGCTAATGATGGCATTTTATCAGTTCTCGCAGACACTTATTGTAACCTAATATCATATTAAGATGATAATTAGAATGATGATATTGATTGGGTCTATTGATGAGATCCATAGCCAGAACTAGATACAGAGTCTGTGTGCCACTGCATTTATTAGTATTTCTAACATTGCCTCATTTGTTGTGAAATAAAGTATCAACACACACTGAAAAAGATAGATTCAAATACACTACATAGAGCTAGAGATGAAGTGAGTGTGTGTGTGTGTGTGTGTGTGTGTGTGTGTGTGTGTGTGTGTGTGTGTGTGTGTGTGTGTGTGTGTGTGTGTGTGTGTGTGTGTGTGTGTGTGTGTGTGTGTGTGTGTGTGTGTGTGTGTGTGTGTGTGTGTGTGTGTGTGTGTGTGTGTGTGTGTGTGTGTGTGTGTGTACATGTATTTGAACATGTACGTGGAAATCCTTATTCCCTTAAGTTTGTATTCTAAAGAACTGCAAAGTTTAAAATGGAAATGACAGGCTATCTCTTCCCAATAACCTGACAGGCAGCGGAACAGGCCTCAGCAACAGTGCAAGGAGATGAAACGACAAAGACTATTGTTAGAGTGTAGAGATTGGTGCCGCTTCACAACATTCTCATCAGTTAACTGCGGAATATTGCTGGAAAATACAGTAATAATAAAAGCACCCAGATTAAACTTCATCCCATATAACAGATATAAATTATAAATAGGCGCATGCTCAGTGAGTCCCCCAAATGAAAAATTCTGTAAACATGTCGATCCATCAAAAAGAATACCTAACGTCTTGCTGGGGCGCTGTTAAATGCAGCCTCAGTAGGCAATTACAGACTTTACAGGCCTTAAATATATAACCTATTTTCAGGAATGTTTTAGTCCCCTTCCGGTGTACCCCACACAGCCTGTTGTCTTTCTGTCTGATCTCCATTCTCTGGGAAAACTCATGAAGATATAAGATTTATTGTCAATTTGGGGAGTCTGAGGAGAGCTCAACAGCTTGCAATCGATGAGTCGAGGAGACAAGAGGATTTCCCTCATCATATATCCAGGTGTTCTGTCTGAAGTTGTGGGGCGCTCCCGGGAAGAAGCTTTGCGTGGCCCTCGGTGTCAGAAGAGGACAGAAAACAAGTGTTGATGAAAGGGAAAATGTTTAATTACTCCCTATGAGAGGCTGCTCTCTGAGTAAATGCCACCGGTTATGATTAAAATGTTCAGACACCAAGTTAACCTATAAAACCTGAGATGTGAATCTTATTCCCTTGTAAAGGAGGGCCTCCAAGTGCCAAGTTCCAGACAGTTGCCTCCAAGTGCCAAGTTCCAGACAGTTGCCAGCTGTGAGTTATGATAGCCAACCTTGACAGTGAAACAAGTAGGATAATCTGTAGAGATATACCTGTAGTGTTGAGGAATAGAACCTCTTAATTGAGATAAAAGCTAAAGAAATGTAAAAGCTATCACTATTTCATACTAATATCACTCTGTTATTGTATTTAGTTGAACAAATGAAGACCTTTGGTGCCCAGTCGCTGAATACATGTCACGCCTTGGTCATTGTATTTTGTGTATTTGGTATATGTTTGGGTAGGCCAGGGTGTGACATGGTTTTATATGTTGTGTTTCGTATTGGGGTTTGTATTAATTGGGATTGTGTATGATTAGGGGTGTGTCTAGTTAGGCTTGGCTGCCTGAGGCGATTCTCAATTGGAGTCAGGTGATTCTCGTTGTCTCGGATTGGGAACCGTATTTAGGTAGCCTGAGTTCGCGTTGTATTTTGTGGGTGTTTGTTCCTGTCTCTGTGTAGTGTTCACCAGATAGGCTGTAATAGGTTTCACGTTCCGTTTGTTGTTTTTGTATTTATTCAGTTATTTAATGTACCGCGATATATTTCATTAAAGTCATGAGTAACCTACACTCTGCAGTTCGGTCTGACTCTCTACATTCAACAGACGAAAGACGTTACAATACACACTAATATTAAAATGTTTACTTTGATGAGCACACACAAAATTAATCAATGGTAGCCAGGAAAAGTTGAAAATGAACAACAGTCAACAACTCTGCGGGGCTGACACACTCTCCACGGGGGCCACTCTCTCCCTCTTAACATAGCCCACGGATAGGAGAACAAACACACCTGCCTGCTTGTTAGTGAGCCCCAATCAAGTCAGGTACCCCGCAGTGCATACTGACTGAGATTATAAACACTTATAAAAACAATAAGCGCACACACACACATGCACACATGCTGACACCTGGGGCAAGTGATGAGTCAAGCATCAGAGCTCAGATTATCTATAGTCATCACACAAAACCTCAAACTCCAAGCAGTCTTCCATCCTATAAAACAATCATGGCCAGAAAGCTCAATAATGTTATAGATGATGTCATGGGTGGAGCAATGAAATGTTGCAACACAACCAGTATAGTGAGACGTGAGAAATTGTGACAGGGTTTTGTCAGTGCATGTGGATGAAATCATCAATCATACTACAAATGTGGTTTTGAGCTGATCCAAACAATGTGTCTATAATGAGATCCTGAGTTGATGTGTGGAAGCTGAGAGCTGCAGGGACAGGGATACAGAGGTTTACATATGGGAGGAATAGTTGGTATTCATCATGTTGATCACTCCTCTTTCCTACCCTCTCTAGATTCATGTGTAGGCTAAGTGAGAATGGCAGATTTGACAGACCTGAAATTCTTTATTTTTCCTCATGTTAGACAGTGCTACTGCATTGCAAATAAGAATGGAATGTGTGTGTTTGTGCCCGGCTGCGTGCGTGATTGTAAGATAGAGGTAGAGAGAGTAAGACTGATAAGAGAGATGTGTGGCCACAGATAGAGATAGATTGCTGGCCATGGACATCATTTGTTTGTTTGGTGATGTAGTCATCAGGGACTCACAGTCGTCCACTGTGTCCATTAGAAACTTACAGGCTGCTTTCAAAGGGACACCGTTGACTGTAGATGTAACATTCTGAAAGGAAAAAGGGAGAGGAGGACCTCTAGTGCCTACTGATTTCCCAAAACTGATTAAATATAAATAATACAAGAATCTAATTTTAAGCAAGCCTACATTATATGATTTAGCTTACACGTATAGCTCAAAAACTTAACTCCCTTCCTTACTTTACATAATTTGACTCAGCAATGAACAATATGGATTGGGAAAAGGTGTCCACTGGGAATACCAGGTCTTTTCAACGAGAATAATTGGGTAATGTTTGGTTGATATTACAACCTATATTCACACACTCAAAAAGACAGCCTAAAGTTTCCAATGTGTTATCACTATGCTTTCAACCATCTAAAAGCACAACCAAATTTCTATAGAAAAACAAAGTCAGCTTTTTGGTTTAGTTTCACCCAAATGTCTATCACTGCACTTTTAAACGTTTATAAGCACAGCTAAGTTCAAATAGGAATACAATGTCAGATGTATATTTTTTCTTTATAAAGCAGATTATATTAAAGTACTTGGGTGCAAGAGTGATCAATGCCGTTCGAGAGTCTGGGCAGATTATTACGATCTCCATTCATCATCATTGACCAACGCAATGCCATCTGAAACATTCACAATGTATTATATTACATAAGAATAAATGCATAGTTACAGTAACCAAAGAATAGGACTTAATAAAATAAAGCCCCTGTAAGTCCAAGCCCTTGGTTCACGACAAACAGTACCAGTCGAAAGGGAACACACCTACTCGTTCAAGGGTTTTTCATTATTTTTTGCTATTTTCTACATTGTAGTATAATAGTGAAGATGTCAAACTATAAAATAACACATATGGAATCATGTAGAAACAAATAAAAAATATGAGATATTTGAGATTCTTCAAAGTAGCCAACCTTTGCCTTGATGACAGCTTTAATCCTTCTCACCCCCCCCCTTAAAATATTTAGATGCACTATTGTAAAGTGGTTGTTCCACTGGATGTCATAAGGTGAATGCACCAATTTGTAAGTCGCTCTGGATAAGAGCGTCTGCTAAATGACTTAAATGTAAATGTAAATGATAACTGCATAAACAGGTGTCCTGTGTGAATTTAAGTATGCTCTCTCTAATTCTCTCTTTCTCTCTTTCTTTCTCTCTCTCGGAGGACATGAGCCCTAGGACCATACCTCAGGACTACTTGGCATGATGACTCCTTGCTGTTCTCAGTCCACCTGGCCGTGCTGCTGCTCCAGTTTCAACTGTTCTGCCTGCGGCTATGGAACCCTGAACTGTTTTCAACTCTCTAGAGACAGCAGGAGCGGTAGAGATACTCTTAATGATCGACTATGAAAAGCCAACTGACATTTAATCCTGAGGTGCTGACTTGCTGCACCCTCGACAACTACTGTGATTATTATTATTTGACCATGCTGGTCATTTATGAACATTTGGACATCTTGGCCATGTTCTGTTATAATCTCCACCCGGCAGTCAGAAGAGGACTGGCCACCCCTCATAGCCTGGTTCCTATAGGTTTCTTCCTAGGTTTTGGCATTTCTAGGGAGTTTTTCCTAGCTACCGTGCTTCTACACCTGCATTGCTTGCTGTTTGGGGTTTTAGGCTGGGTTTCTGTAAAGCACTTTGAGATATCAGCTGATGTAAGAAGGGCTATATAAATACATTTGATTTGATTTGATAAACCTAATGTCAAGTTAAAGTGTACTGTTAGCTAGCTAATTTCAGCTGGCTGTCTCGCTAGCTAACGTTATGTGTATGTGCTCCACTTTCTGAAGGACTGATTTTTTTAAATCAGTGGAATTCGAGAATGATAGCTAAGGAGATGGGGAAAACACCAGTCTGGATTACATCGTCAAAGGCATCCATGCATGGCATCAGACAGGAGATGCGCCCAACCATGATGTATACTGGTAGTTAGCTACATTTTCAGACATTACACCCTTCTAATTTTGACAGAAAGTCGTTTCCTTTCAAGTGTACTGTTAGCTAGCTAATGTTAGCTGGCTGGGTCACTAGCTAACATTATGTGTATGATATTATTCTTTGTATCTCAGACACATTTGCTTGACTAGTTATAGCCATAGAACCTGGTTGGTTAGCTACCTGCAGATTCATGCAGGGTAGTAACGTCATGAGTTGTGATTATGGTTAATTGTTTAGCTAGCTAGCTACATGTCTTATGAACAAAAGACTTCACTCCAATTTATTTTATTTTCAAGTTAAAGTGTACTATTAACTATCTAGCTAACTTTAGCTGGCTGGCTCGCTATCTGACGTTACGTCATGCATTGGTATTCATTGTTTACCTAGCTAGCTATCTAGCTAAATATCTTAACAAAATACTCTCATCTTAGTGTGCCAGAGCGCAGAAAAAATGATGAATTTTTGAATGCTCAACACCTGTTGAATATGTTCGGTGTTGGTAAACATCAGCAACAAAGCGTAATTCAATTGTTGCCAGCAGCAGTTATATTCACCAACGCTCTGGATAACATGAAAACTACATAACCAGCTCTGCTAGGGTGAGTAAAATGGTCAGTGTGGGGTGTTCTCTCAGTATGTGTCTGGAAGTAGCTAGCCAATGTTAGCCAGTTAGCTTGGGTGCTTAACTGTCATTGTGAGGTCAGAGATTTTGGAATAACCCTACTTATTGGGCAGAGCTTCCAGTTTGCGCTCTGAACGCGAAATGCTCTGAATGCGAAATGCTCTGAATTTACAAATGGACAATTTGACAGCACAGTTGCAGTCACCAACGCACTGGATAACATAACAGCCTAACCAGCTCTGATGGGGCGAGTAATGTTCTGTGAAGTGTTCTCTCTCTCTGAGATGTCTGGAAGTAACTGGCAAGTCAGTACAGAATGGTCGGCTAAACCCTTAAAGAGATGGGTGGGGCTAACGCTTAAGAGGGTGTGAACAATGCTGAATGGCTGTAGACAAAGAAGGGCTCTCCAATAGTTGTATCGAAACATTGAAAGACAGTTTCTCAAAAGTGAGTTTACAAGTTGATGAACTTTCGAAGCAGAATTACTTTCCCATTGTTTCCTTGCAGTTTGTGATATACTGTACCATTTTGTAGCTCTGAGTCTCTACTTTTATTCAATGTAAAACTGAAATTCAAATGTTGCTACATAAGACAGAATCCAGGTGGTGAGTCACATATATGGCCTTTACTTGGCATTAAGGTGTCTCACTTATGGGACACATACATTGGGATATGGGGGAGGGGAATAGACAGGGCATATGCTAAATAAATACTGTAGTATTTACTATAGTTATAAAAAGTATTGATTTTGCGGCCTGTAGTGTTTTTGCAGACATTTCTGTAGTATTTATGTTTTTGTTTGTGGATATTATTTACTATAGTATACTACAGTATACTACAAAATTATATACTCAGTACTACACATGATCGAGGGATACTACAGTGCGTAGTATAGTATTCTACAGTACATTACAGTTTCCCACAGAATTCTATAGTAAGTACTGTAGTACTGAGTCACTGGTACCTCCTACTTTAGTTTTTGCATGTAAGCAGGAATCAGGAGGATATAATTCTAGTCAGATTTGCCAAATGGAGGGCAAGAGAGAGCTTTGTATGCGTCTCTGTATGTGGAGTAAAGATGGTCTCGTGTTTTTTTCCTCTGGTTGCACATGTGACATGCTGGTAGAAATTAGGTCAAACGGATTTAAGTTTGCCTGCATTAAAGTCCTGGCCACTAGGAGCACCGCTTCTGGATGAGCATTTTCTTGTTTGTCTCTTACAGCTTGTTGAGCGCAGTCTTAATGACAGCATCGGTTTGTGGTGGTAAATAGACAGCTACGAATAATATAGATGATAACTCTCTTGGTAGATAGTGTGGTCAGCGTATCATGAGGTATTCTACCTCAGGCGAGCAATACCTCAAGACTACTTTAAAAAGAGAGCACAGGAGGGGGCTGAGCATTCACCCTCGTGGGGCCCCTGTATTCACCACCTGGGGGCGGCCTGTCAGGAAATCCATGACCCAGTTGCATAGGGCATGGTTCAGACCCAGGGCCACAAGCTTAATGATGAGCTGAGAGGGTACTATGGTGCTGAAGGCTGAACTGTAGTCAATGAACAGCATTCTTACATAGGTATTTCTCTTGTCCAGATGGGATAGGGCAGTGCGCAGTGCAATGGAGATTGCATCATCTGTGGTTCTATTGGGGCAGTATGCGAATTGCGACGTGGCTGGTTTTACCTTTACAATCCGTGATTGTCTGAGTCCTTGCCACATTCTGTATGTCTTGTGTGTGAGCCGTTGAATTGCAACTCCACGTTGTCTCTGTATTGGAATTTTCCCTGTTTGAAAGCCTTGTGTAGAGCATAACTGGACTGTTTGTATCAATCATCTTCCCAGTCATGTCATGTTTTGTCATTTATTATCTTGTCTTGTCCCTGTGCTTCCCATTCTATTCGTTTCCCTCTGCTGGTCTTATTAGGTTCTTTCCCTCTTTCTATCCCTCTCTCTCCCCCTCCCTCTCTCACTCTCTCGCTCTCTCTTCTCTCTATCGTTCCGTTCCTGCTCCCAGCTGTTCCTATTCCCCTAATCAATCATTTAGTCTTCCCACACCTGTTCCCGATCCTTTCCCCTGATTAGAGTCCCTATTTCTTCCTTTGTGTTCCGTTCCTGTCCTGTCGGTTCCTTGTCTAGAATTCACCGTGCTGTGTTTGTGTATCGCCCTGTCGTGTCGTGTTTTCCTCAGATGCTGCGTGGTGAGCAGGTGTCTGAGTCTGTCTGGTTCAAGTGCCTTCCCGAGGCAACCTGCTGTTCACCTGCTGTTCAAGATCGAGTCTCCAGTTTGTCCTCGTCATTTCGAGTGAAAGTTGTGTTTTTTGTTTGTATTTACTTTACTGGATTAAAGACTCTGTTTTCGCCAAGTCGCTTTTGGGTCCTCTTTCACCTGCATGACAGAAGGAACCGACCAAGGAATGGACCCAGCGACTTCAGACGCTCGTTACACTGCCGTCGAGATCCAAGGAGCCATGCTCGGCAGACACGAGCAGGAATTGTCTGCTGCTCGCCATGCCGTGGAGAACCTGGCCGCTCAGGTTTCCGACCTCTCTGGACAGTTCCAGAGTCTACGTCTCGTGCCACCTGTTACTTCCTGGCCTGCCGAGCCTCCAGAACCTAGGGTTAATAACCCACCTTGCTACTCCGGGCAGCCCACTGAGTGCCGCTCCTTTCTCACGCAGTGTGAGATTGTGTTCTCTCTCCAACCCAACACATACTCTAGAGAGAGAGCTCGGGTTGCTTACGTCATTTCACTCCTTACTGGCCGGGCTCGAGAATGGGGCACAGCTATCTGGGAGGCAAGGGCTGATTGCTCTAACAAGTTCCAGAACTTTAAAGAGGAGATGATTCGGGTTTTTGACCGTTCAGTTTTTGGTAGGGAGGCTTCTAGGGCCCTGGCTTCCTTATGCCAAGGTGAACGGTCCATAACGGATTATTCTATTGAGTTTCGCACTCTTGCTGCCTCTAGTGAGTGGAACGAGCCGGCGCTGCTCGCTCGTTTTCTGGAGGGACTCCACGCAGTGGTTAAGGATGAGATTCTCTCCCGGGAGGTTCCTTCAGATGTGGACTCTTTGATTGCTCTCGCCATCCGCATAGAACGACGGGTAGATCTTCGTCACCGGGCTCGTGGAAGAGAGCTCGCATCAACGGTGTTTCCCTGCTCCGCATCGCAACCATCTCCCTCCTCTGGCTCAGAGTCTGAGCCCATGCAGCTGGGAGGGATTCGCATCTCGACTAAGGAGAGGGAACGGAGGATCACCAACCGCCTGTGCCTCTATTGCGGAGTTGCTGGACATTTTGTTAATTCATGTCCAGTAAAAGCCAGAGCTCATCTGTAAGCGGAGGGCTACAGGTGAGCGCAACTACTCAAGTCTCTCCATCAAGATCCTGTATTACTTTGTCGGTCCATCTACGCTGGACCGGTTCGGGTGCTACATGTAGTGCCTTGATAGACTCTGGGGCTGAGGGTTGTTTCATGGACGAAGCATGGGTTCGGAAACATGACATTCCTTTCAGAGAGTTAGAGAAGCCTACGCCCATGTTCGCCTTAGATGGTAGTCATCTTCCCAGTATCAGATTTGAGACACTACCTTTAACCCTCACAGTATCTGGTAACCACAGTGAGACTATTTCTTTTTTGATTTTTCGTTCACCGTTTACACCTGTTGTTTTGGGTCATCCCTGGCTAGTATGTCATAATCCTTCTATTAATTGGTCTAGTAATTCTATCCTATCCTGGAACGTTTCTTGTCATGTGAAGTGTTTAATGTCTGCCATCCCTCCCGTTTCTTCTGTCCCTACTTCTCAGGAGGAACCTGGCGATTTGACAGGAGTGCCGGAGGAATATCATGATCTGCGCACGGTCTTCAGTCGGTCCCGAGCCAACTCCCTTCCTCCTCACCGGTCGTATGATTGTAGTATTGATCTCCTTCCGGGGACCACTCCTCCTCGGGGTAGACTATACTCTCTGTCGGCTCCCGAACGTAAGGCTCTCGAGGATTATTTGTCTGTGTCTCTTGACGCCGGTACCATAGTGCCTTCTTCCTCTCCGGCCGGGGCGGGGTTCTTTTTGTTAAAAAGAAGGACGGTACTCTGCGCCCCTGCGTGGATTATCGAGGGCTGAATGACATAACGGTTAAGAATCGTTATCCGCTCCCCTTATGTCATCAGCCTTCGAGATTCTGCAGGGAGCCAGGTGCTTTACTAAGTTGGACCTTCGTAACGCTTACCATCTCGTGCGCATCAGAGAGGGGGACGAGTGGAAAACGGCGTTTAACACTCCGTTAGGGCATTTTGAGTACCGGGTTCTGCCGTTTGGTCTCGCCAATGCGCCAGCTGTTTTTCAGGCATTAGTTAATGATGTTCTGAGAGACATGCTGAACATCTTTGTTTTTGTCTATCTTGACGATATCCTGATTTTTTCTCCGTCACTCGAGATTCATGTTCAGCACGTTCGACGTGTTCTACAGCGCCTTTTAGAGAATTGTCTCTACGTAAAGTCTGAGAAGTGCTCTTTTCATGTCTCCTCCGTTACTTTTCTCGGTTCCGTTATTTCCGCTGAAGGCATTCAGATGGATTCCGCTAAGGTCCAAGCTGTCAGTGATTGGCCCGTTCCAAGGTCACGTGTCGAGTTGCAGCGCTTTTTAGGTTTCGCTAATTTCTATCGGCGTTTCATTCGTAATTTCGGTCAAGTTGCTGCCCCTCTCACAGCTCTTATTTCTGTCAAGACGTGTTTTAAGTGGTCCGGTTCCGCCCAGGGAGCTTTTGATCTTCTAAAAGAACGTTTTACGTCCGCTCCTATCCTCGTTACTCCTGACGTCACTAGACAATTCATTGTCGAGGTTGACGCTTCAGAGGTAGGCGTGGGAGCCATTCTATCCCAGCGCTTCCAGTCTGACGATAAGGTTCATCCTTGCGCTTATTTTTCTCATCGCCTGTCGCCATCTGAGCGCAACTATGATGTGGGTAACCGTGAACTGCTCGCCATCCGCTTAGCCCTAGGCGAATGGCGACAGTGGTTGGAGGGGGCGACCGTTCCTTTTGTCGTTTGGACAGACCATAAGAACCTTGAGTACATCCGTTCTGCCAAACGACTTAATGCCCGTCAAGCTCGTTGGGCGTTGTTTTTCGCTCGTTTCGAGTTTGTGATTTCTTACCGTCCGGGTAGCAAGAACACCAAGCCTGATGCCTTATCCCGTCTGTTTAGTTCTTCTGTGGCTTCTACTGATCCCGAGGGGATTCTTCCTTATGGGCGTGTTGTCGGGTTAACAGTCTGGGGAATTGAAAGACAGGTTAAGCAAGCACTCACGCACACTGCGTCGCCGCGCGCTTGTCCTAGTAACCTCCTTTTCGTTCCTGTTTCCACTCGTCTGGCTGTTCTTCAGTGGGCTCACTCTGCCAAGTTAGCTGGTCATCCCGGTGTTCGAGGCACTCTTGCGTCTATTCGCCAGCGCTTTTGGTGGCCGACTCAGGAGCGTGACACGCGCCGTTTCGTGGCTGCTTGTTCGGACTGCGCGCAGACTAAGTCGGGTAACTCTCCTCCTGCCGGTCGTCTCAGACCGCTCCCCATTCCTTCTCGACCATGGTCTCACATCGCCCTAGACTTCATTACCGGTCTGCCTTTGTCTGCGGGGAAGACTGTGATTCTTACGGTTGTCGATAGGTTCTCTAAGGCGGCACATTTCATTCCCCTCGCTAAACTTCCTTCCGCTAAGGAGACGGCACAAATCATTATCGAGAATGTATTCAGAATTCATGGCCTTCCGTTAGACGCCGTTTCAGACAGAGGCCCGCAATTCACGTCACAGTTTTGGAGGGAGTTCTGTCGTTTGATTGGTGCGTCCGTCAGTCTCTCTTCCGGGTTTCATCCCCAGTCTAACGGTCAAGCAGAGAGGGCCAATCAGACGATTGGTCGCATACTACGCAGCCTTTCTTTCAGAAACCCTGCGTCTTGGGCAGAACAGCTCCCCTGGGCAGAATACGCTCACAATTCGCTTCCTTCGTCTGCTACCGGGTTATCTCCGTTTCAGAGTAGTCTGGGTTACCAGCCTCCTCTGTTCTCATCCCAGCTTGCCGAGTCCAGCGTTCCCTCCGCTCAAGCGTTTGTCCAACGTTGTGAGCGCACCTGGAGGAGGGTGAGGTCGTTTGCCGTTACAGGGCACAGACTGTGAGAGCCGCCAATAAACGCAGGATTAAGAGTCCAAGGTATTGTTGCGGCCAGAGAGTGTGGCTTTCCACTCGCAACCTTCCTCTTACGACAGCTTCTCGTAAGTTGACTCCGCGGTTCATTGGTCCGTTCCGTGTCTCCCAGGTCGTCAATCCTGTCGCTGTGCGACTGCTTCTTCCGCGACATCTTCGTCGCGTCCATCCTGTCTTCCATGTCTCCTGTGTCAAGCCCTTTCTTCGCACTCCCGTTCGTCTTCCCTCCCCCTCCCGTCCTTGTCGAGAGCGCACCTATTTACAAGGTACATAAGATCATGGACATGCGTTCTCGGGGACGGGGTCACCAATACTTAGTGGATTGGGAGGGTTACGGTCCTGAGGAGAGGAGTTGGGTTCCGTCTCGGGACGTGCTGGACCGTTCACTCATTGATGATTTCCTCCGTTGCCGCCAGGATTCCTCCTCGAGTGCGCCAGGAGGCGCTCGGTGAGTGGGGGGTACTGTCATGTTTTGTCATTTATTATCTTGTCTTGTCCCTGTGCTTCCCATTCTATTCGTTTCCCTCTGCTGGTCTTATTAGGTTCTTTCCCTCTTTCTATCCCTCTCTCTCCCCCTCCCTCTCTCACTCTCTCGCTCTCTCTTCTCTCTATCGTTCCGTTCCTGCTCCCAGCTGTTCCTATTCCCCTAATCAATCATTTAGTCTTCCCACACCTGTTCCCGATCCTTTCCCCTGATTAGAGTCCCTATTTCTTCCTTTGTGTTCCGTTCCTGTCCTGTCGGTTCCTTGTCTAGAATTCACCGTGCTGTGTTTGTGTATCGCCCTGTCGTGTCGTGTTTTCCTCAGATGCTGCGTGGTGAGCAGGTGTCTGAGTCTGTCTGGTTCAAGTGCCTTCCCGAGGCAACCTGCTGTTCACCTGCTGTTCAAGATCGAGTCTCCAGTTTGTCCTCGTCATTTCGAGTGAAAGTTGTGTTTTTTGTTTGTATTTACTTTACTGGATTAAAGACTCTGTTTTCGCCAAGTCGCTTTTGGGTCCTCTTTCACCTGCATGACAAGTCACCTCTTGCCATGGTTAAATGCGATGGTTTGCACTTTCAGTTTTGCGCGAATGCTGCCATCTATCCATTTTTTTGGTTTGGATCGGTTTTAATCGTCACAGAGGGAACAACATCCCCTATACACTTCCTGATGAACGTCAATGTTATTCTCTGAGGCAACCCGGAACATGATTCCAATTCGTCAGACTAGCGTTGAATAGACCTTAGCACGGGTACTTCCTGTTTGAGTTTCTGCCTATAGGAACGGAGGAGCAAAATGGAGCCGTGATCTGATTTGCAGAAGGGGGTTGGTGGAGGGCCTTGTAGCCATCCCGAAATGGAGAGTAACAATGGTAGAGAGTTTTTGATGCGTGAGTAGTGTTGATAAAACTTTGGTAGCATTTTCCTCAGATTAGCTTTATTAAAATCACCAGCTATAACAAATGCTGCCTCTTGATGTGCAGTTTCTAGTTTGCACGAGGCCCAGTTTCTTGAGAGCCATCATGGTATCGGCTTGAGGGGAATATGCACGGCTGTGACTATAACTTAATATAATTCTCTAAGGAAGTCATGCGGTTGGCATTTGATTGTGAGGTATTCTAGGTCGGGTGAACAAAAGTACTTGAGTTCCTGTACGTTACCACAATCACACCATGAGTAATTAATCATGAAACATAGACCTCCACCTTTCTTCTTCCCAGAGAGTACTTTATTACTCTCCGCAAGATGTTTTGTAAACCCGGCTGGCTGTAACGATGGGGAGAGTATATCCAGAGAAAGCAATGATTCTGTGAAACAGAGTATGTTACAGGCCCTGATGTCTCTCTGGAAGGAGGTCCTCACACTGAGCTCATCTACTTTATTGTCCATGTATTGAACATTAGCGAGTGGATTGTGTGCATGCCTCCTGACTAAAACTATTCTGTGTGTATGTAGGGAAATGTCTTGTGGCAAATGGTAGCCTGTTCATCAAACTTACTACAGTACAGTATCTCATCCAAGGAAAGTAAAAGAAGAGTGAAGGCAATGTATAAAAATCCCACACCACTTTAACTTCAGAGCGTGTCCACACAGCATTGAGTGACATGTGGGAGTTTGAACTTGTTTGCATTTCAATCCGCCTGTGGTCTTTCTCGGTGCGCCTGAGGAAGTCAGCCTGGGATGTAAATAATGAATAAGGCTTGGCTAAAAGCAACGCTGCTATATTGTGAGAAGCCAGAGCAGCCCTGTTATTAGCTAGGATAAATAATACATTTAAGTGTGTGGGTAGAGGGTGTGGGTTAAACAGAGATGTAATGTTGACCCCCAGGAACACAGGCATGGATACATGCTGGGTAACACTGCAGGTTCCAGAGAGCCTCCGCCTTGAACGTATACTCACACACTAAGGTCATATCAAGCTGAAGTGATTGCAATAATCAGAAGGAATATTCATGCGGTGACCATGGTACAGTGCATACTGAATAAAGGGGAATATAGTCTGAGACAGAGCCATATATTTATATTTCATAACTCCTCTAAATATAGGGCTCTGGTCTGAGGCATATATTCTGCAGTGATACTTGAATTTTCGATGGCTAATCTTCTCATCAATAAGTTAAAATGTATTTTTATATCCTTTGGGTAAAGGTAATTTCACTTGTTTAAACGTGCCAACTGTAATCAATGTGTTCTGGGTGATTATTCCAAACTGTGAGACTGCTCCAAACTGAAACAAAACAAAAAGTTGCTCGCTAAACTTGGAGAGAAAGTGGAGCTGCCACTGCTGCGAGGTTGGTCTTATTTTAGTTGTAAATTAAAGTGCTCATAAGAAGCGGATCTGATCTGAGCCAACGTGATTCGCAGGAAGAAAAGGTTTGTGCGATATCCGTTTTCCACTTTGAGGGCACTAACAGCAGCGCGTTTTCCCGTCACGGAACATCAATAATAAATGGTATTGTCTAATAGTGGTTAAAGATTCAGACCAACGACCAGACCAGCCTTTATCAATGTGACATCACTTCCTCTGTGTGAAAGAGGGGGAGGGAGGAGGGAGGGAAAGGGACGGTGGTTCATCGTTGTTCCAAGGGGGAAGGTGTTTAGGGTGACACCCACAGGAGACATAAAAGGCAAGCCAAAGAGTAAATGGGTTTACTGTAGGTCCCAACTCCATTACTGCAGGGCGGTTTGATTTAATAAGGCCACAGTGACACGGCCATCTTCCTGCTGCTCCTCCACAAGGTTTCACAGAGATTGACTTCGTACAGCCCCAGTGATTAGATTATTCAAAGCCAGCCCTGGTAGGCAGCAGCAGGTAGGCAGCAGCAGCCTTTTGTCAATATCTTACATTAAAAAAGGATGGACGTTTGGATTTAAAAAAAAGAAAATGTAGGGACAGAGACAAAATTAAAATGAATGATATTTGTAATAATATTTGGAAGATAAATACACAACGTAGAGAGAACTATAAACTAGACTACTAATGGTCAATAGGGCATTGTAAATAGGAGTTTGGTTACAGTTCAACATCTTTTAGGATCTGTGGAATGGCACTCCCGAACGTGACGTGGCCATGTTTTCATTGGTCTGTACATTGAGTCTGGAGTGGAATACTTGTTATTTGGCCATTGGCCAAGTTGTCCTGCAAGGACTTCTGATTGGTCAACCCTAGGCTTGGGTGGGGGGTTATAAGTGGCATCCTGTGCTTTGTTCTGGGAAAAAAGCTGAGGACAGGGAGACTGAACATCTGACTCCCAGCATAACATCTTGATTTGTCCTCTCTGAATGAATACATTTTTCTCCCCCTGATTTGCTTTGGAATTTGTGTTATTGAAGAATAACATAAATTGCTCACAGATTTAATAAAGAAGTTAGGTCCTTAACATTTAGATACAGTATATCTACTGACTCCAAGTGAAGAGGCTTTCAGCCAGTACTGAAAAAATAATTTCCAGTGTTACCCAACTCTGTGATGATCTGTATTCTGATTGGACAGAGCTTAAACGAGGCAATCAGCAGTTGCTACATCCAGTTTTGGACTTGGTCAGTCTTTGCATCCATAGCTCTGTCTATAAATTTGAGACTGGTTACATTTCTCCAGCCCCATCCCTCAGCTTTTTACGGAAACGGGATGAGAAAAAGGTTGTTAATGTTTCTACTACTGATTGTCGCTTTGTTCAACAAGTTTGATTGAAACAGGAATAGAAAGAAAGATATTGACAAGACTGTATAGACTAAGGTGGTCATGTTAAAGCAGCATTATCGAGAGTGAACCTGCAAGTAAGCATTTAATTGCACTGCGTTGTGTTTTGACCGGCTTACATATCACCAAGGGATCAGGGTTGGTGTTGATCTTTTCTTCTCTCATAATGACAGGAAAAACGTCCATGAACAAATGCTTTGCTGCCCTAATACGCCAAACTCCTCTCTTCCACATGGGTACAGTGGACAAGGCCAATAACAATAATGTTGTTTCACATAACAATCTAAAGCAAATGCAATGTACAGTATTAAATGTAAATGTACAGTAGCCTATTGGCCTTCTCAATGACAGCCAGGCATTACGTACAGTACAGTACGTGACGTGCACTTGTGAACAGCTATGTCGTGTCTCTGACTGATTAAATTATATGACAAGCTATTTTATCAAATCGATGACCTAATGTTTGATTGATTACGTGATTGAATTAAACCATGCAACAATTAACTTGTTGATAACCTATGGCACCACGGAAGAGTGTTTATAGAGCTGCTGTCTTCCGGATAAACTCTTAAATATCTGAAGATCTTTTATGTCAGTCAATTATTAATCGTCACCTTAATCGTTACCTTATCATCACCTTATTCAGTCTCAACTGAACGTCGTAAAATGATTGGTTATTGGTATCTTCACCCACCCTGGCTAGCAAGTTGAATCAGCAATACAAAAATTGGCTTAATTATTTATTTACTAAATACCTAAATAATCTCACAGAATTAAATATACACAGGATGGATTACTAATCATGTCATAAAATAAAAAGTCCCTAGCGGACGAAACCGATATGACGGCTGGTTACACAAAGAAAGGGGGTTGGGTTTGAATGAAAGAGTGGGAAGACTGAGGGTCAAAGGGGATTGGGTCTCTATCAGACCGTGAGAAGCTATGCCACCGTAAATACAGAATCTTATGCATTCTAATAACCGCCCATTCGGAAAAGGAAAATTTAAGATATATATTAAAACTGAGCAGCGCTTCGATAGATGGAAGACTGGTTTAATCAGCAAACATCGCCATTGTCGATTGAAAATTCTTTCTGGTCGTAGTGTTATAGAGCGCATCTGTTGTACCCTGTCGTTCTTATTAGGAGAAAGTCTGTCCTTTCCTAGGCCATGTACGTTTACAGCTGCAGCTGATAACTCGACCGCTAGGACGTATCACTTCTTCTTTAGTGAATAAGAGTTCAAAGTTCATACCGTTTTGCCAAAATCGGCTCATGCTGAATTATTGATGATCTAGTAGAAATTCATTTTTCCAGTGTTGTGATTGTCACCTCCACATGATCTGGTCTCATGTAAAAAGTGTTATGGAGAGTGTACTGTATATTGAACTATTCGCAACCACAGCTCACGCTGGGGTTTGCTTAGTCTGATGTGAATTTGGTCACGGAGGCTTTTATACCGGAGAAGAGAAGAGCGTGTTTCATCCCTCTCCAACCAATGTCTGCTCACTTGGGCGTGGCCACTGAGTGAGAATACTTTAATTATGAAAACAATTCCATCATTTAGAAGGCTAAAATTACATTGAATCTTTTCACAAATGGCTTCATATTTGAACATTTAAGTTGCACAACAATTCCATGTCAATCGGACAGCTAGAATGTGTAGAATTCCCAAGATACAATTTACGTTGTCCTGTCATCAGTAATAATGTCCCAGACAACAACTGATCCGACATTATATTCTTTAAGTACAAATGGATACATTCAACTGATTGGATTACAGAAAAATTGTTCCATTCCCAACCTTTTGATGTTAATGTATTGCAAACCAACTCCCTGTAACAAAGGATTTTCAAAAGTCCAATTTTGTAGAGTGGAGAGAGAAGGGGGAAAGGTATTTATGGGGGGTCATAAACCGGTGGGGGGAAGAGAGGGTTTTATGACCCTCACCCAACAGGGCAAAGTCATGACAGCTAACAATACAATATTGCCAAAATAGTACAAACAAAAAACTCATGACATATCTGATAATGACAGGAAAAAGGTCCATAAAGAAAATGCTGTGCTGTCCTTATACGCAACTCATCTGCAAAATACAAAGTTTCAAGTTTAATGTCACGTGCACAAGTACAGTGAAATGCCTTTCTTGCAAGCAAAAAAAACTACAAGGAAAGGGGACATGAATAGCCATGCAAGCCCAATGACGACATGTACAGTCAAATGTACAGTAGCTGGGTGGCACGTACAGTATTAAAGAATTGACTAAAAAAAGGTTCATAAATGTCTGAAATGCATATATATATCCCAATAAAATGGTGGGAGATCATTATTATACACTGTCAATGATATAAGCTCATGAATGTTTTAAAATATAGGTTTGATTCTGATTTATATGGGTGTAACGGTCGTCTGTTGAAGAAGGTGTGGACCAAAGCGCAGCGTGGGAAGTGTTCATACTTTTATTTCAACTGAACACTAAATAACAAAAATCACAAAGAGAATGAACAGTCCTGTCAGGTGCAGAAACACAAAACAGAAAATAACTACCCACAAAAACCCTGTGGGAAAAAGCTACCTAAGTATGGTTCCCAATTAGAGACAACGATAGACAGCTGTCCCTGATTGAGAACCATACCCGACCAAAACAAAGAAATACAAAAACTTAGAAAAAGGAACATAGAATGCCCACCCAAATCACACCCTGACCAAACCAAAATAGAGATGTAAAAAGCTCTAAGGTCAGGGCGTGACAATGGGACAATTTTACATAGGTACAGTAGAAAGGGAAGAGGTAAGGGGGGCAGTGGATGTTTATGAGGGGGAATACAGAAGGAGAAGGCAGTCTGCAACATTCAACAGGGCACTTACAACAATCAAATGAATGTACTGTAATATCAGGAACACTTAAAACCTGTTGGTACTAGGGGGCAGTATTTTCATTTTTTGGAGAAAAAAAAACATTCCCGTTTTAAACGGGATATTTTGTCAGGACAACATGCTAGAATATGCATATAATTGACAGCTTTGGATAAAAAACACTCTAACGTTTCCAAAACTGTAAAGATATTGTCTGTGAGTATAACAGAACTGATGTTGCAGGCGAAAGCCTGAGAAAAATCCAATCCGGAAGTGCCCCAGGTTTTGAAAGCACTGCGTTCCAATGAGTCCCTATTCAGCTGTGAATGTGCCATCAACGAGCTTACGCTTTCTACGTATTCCCCAATGTGTCTACAGCATTGTGACGTAGTTTTACGCATTTCTGTAGTAGACTAGCCGTAGGCGGCCACATTGCGTAAGTGGTCACATGGTGGCTCCGAGAGAGATTCTCACGTAAAATACAGAGGTAGCCATTACTCCAATCGGTCCTATTGAAAAACGAATTGTCGCAACGGATATATTATCGAATAGATATTAGAAAAACACCTTGAAGATTGATTATAAACAACGTTTGCCATGTTTCTGTCGATATTATGGAGCTAATTTGGAATATTTTTCGGCGTTGTGGTGACCGCAATTTCCGGGCGATTTCTCAGGCAAACGTGAAGAACAAACGGGAGCTATTTCGCCTACAAAAATAATATTTTGGGAAAAAATTAACTTTGGCTATCTACCTGGGAGTCTCGTGAGTGAAAACATCCGAAGTTCATCAAAGGTAAATGATTTAATTTGATTGCTTTTCTGATTTCTGTAACAAGGTTGCCTGCTGCTAGCAAGGCATAATCGATAAAGGCTATCGATAAACATACACAAATGCTTGTCTAGCTTTGGCTGTAAAGCATATTTTGAAAATCTGAGATGACAGGGTGATTAACAAAAGGCTAAGCTGTGTCTCAATATATTTCATTTGTGATTTTCATGAATAGGAATATTTTCTAGGGATATTTATGTCTGTTGCGTTATGCTAATTAGTTTCAGGCAATGATTAAGCTCCCACATGGAAGTTACAAAATAATTATTAATATGTGTACCATGTTTATCTTGCATATGACCAATACCCTTGGTTTGATTACTTCTACTTAATTGGGTTCTGTCTCCACATTATTCAGTTAATATTGAAATAATCCCTAAACCACACTAATCTCTTAGTTACAGCCAAATAAATTCATTAGCCTAATTATTTGATGATCTTGTAAATCTCATAGAAGCATAATTCACAACGGTGTGCATGAATGACTAAGCTCGGGCCAGAAACCGAAAGGTTGCTGGATCGAATCCCAGAGCTGACAAGGTAAAAACCTGTCATTCCATGGGCGCCAAAGATGTGGATGTCAATTATGGCAGCCCCCGCACCTCTCTGATTCAGAGGGGTTGTGTTAAATGCGGAAGACACATTTCAGTTGAATGCATTCGGTTGTACAACTCATTAGGTTTTCCCTTTCCCCCTTCATTCATGCCAGTAAAACTAGCTGCAATCTATAAACCAAAATCAACTCTCAAAACAATGTTTTCATACATACAGTGCAGCAGACCCACCAATATATTTAAATGACGCAGTTTGTAATTTGCAGTGAATTAGTAAATCAAAGTGATTGCCTTGAGCAGCCTTTACTCCATTTCAATCACGCACTAATTACTGTAATTAATGTCTAAAATGCATTTCACTCTCGTGTTGTCTCTACCTCCCTCTCTTCCTCCCTCCCTCCAATTCTCTACCCAAAATTACCATTACTTATTCTCTTTCTCCTTCTATACATTAAAGGAAGACATCTTCTGTCACAGAATTTCTGAAAGGTGAGAATTGCACACGTGTGCTTATGCACATGCATGTGTGCGCGTGCACAACCGCACACAAGCACACACTCACACACCCACTGTCACTCAATAAAATTGGTTCTGACAGGCATGACATCGGGCTCCTCGTCTCTCCAGAATTCCTCTAATAAGTGGAAATTAAGTTTAGATTAGAAAATAACTAAAAGGTTATTCAAATTGGATGACATGCCTGAAAATCCCTGCAACCAGTCTGACGTAACATTGGGGAAGTATACACTCTTAGAAAAAAAGGTGCTATCTGGATCTTTAAAGGGTTCTTCACTGTTCCCGTACGAGAACCCTTTTTGGATCCAGGTAGAATCTTTTCCACAGATGGTTCTTTATAGAACCCAAAAAGGTTCCACCCGGAATCAAAAATAGTTCTCCATTGAAGACAGCCGAATAACCCTTTTTTCTAAGAGTTTAGAATGAGCTTCCATTGAGATCATCTTAAAAGAACAGGCAAATCACAGCATAAATGTCCCTTTCCTCTATCAAAGGAATACAGTGTCTCTTATCCCTGTCACAGGTTAATAGTCACAGGTTAATGTCACAGGTTAATAGGGATAAGAGCCACTGGTAACTCCTATTCAGAACACTAATGACCTCATCTATACATTGAAGTCACCTAACCACTTAAATTCTTTCTCCCTTTAACACTATAGGACTAAATGTCCACAGTTGGCAGAGAGTCATAGTCTGCTTCTCATAGCTATCTATTGATTGAGCGCCACCTCTGCCCACCCTACCAGCCTCCACCAGTGCTAACAGGAGCCCACCTCTTTATTAATCTCTCCCTCCTGTCTCACCTCACTCCATCACATTCACCCACATCATGAACTTCCTCTCTCACTGTACACTCTTAGAAAAAATGTGCTGTCTAAAACCTAAAAGCTGTCCCCTTTGAAGAACCCTTTTTGGTTCCAGGTAAAAACCCTTTTGGTTCAAGGTATAACAATTTTTGGGTTCCAGGTAGAACCCTTTCCACAGAGGGTTCTACATGGAACCCAAAAGAGTTCTACCTGGAATCATAAAGGGTTCTACATGGAACCAAAAAGGGTTATCCTATGGGGACAGCCAAATTACCCTTTTGGAACCCTTTTTTGTAAGAGTCTCTCCACACTAGTGTGAGGTAGCTAGCGAGGATAGAGCTCTAACTCTCCTCTCAGCTGTCTTTGATGTGGGACCCGGGGGCACTCTGGGGCCCTGACACTGATGAGGCACGAGGCCTAGGGTAGACATACAGTCAGCCAGCAATTGTGCAAGTTCTCCCACTTAAAAAGATGAGAGAGGCCTGTAATTTACATAATAGGTACACTTCAACTATGACAGACAAAATCCAGAAAATCACATTGTAGGATTTGTAATAAATTTAGTTGCAAATTATGGTGGAACATAAGAAAAGCAGATGTGATGGGTGAAATCAAACAAAATAAACAGGAACGCTGAAAGTTGAGTTGAATGTTTCTGTCTAGCCAACTAAATGCAGGCCTGTGACCCACAACTTTTGAAATATTAACACACACAATTTGTCTGGCAGTTCACTGAGGAAAATGTCAGAAATGTCTGTTAGTGGAAACTGCTGAGCGACAAAGCAAACGGTGGGATATCTACTGACCATTGAAACCGACAGGATAGAAACCTTAGAACCCTGTTCTTGAACCATCTGAATCCCAGGTGAGTCTGCAGTACTGTTTAGGATTATCTTTCAAAGAAAAAGCGTTCCACGGAGGAAAAAGTGCTGAACTTCCAGGCCAAGGCAGGGTTCTGGAGCTGTCCAGAGATAAGGATGGAGGGAAGGAGAGAGGAGAGGAGAGGATGGAGAGGAGAAGAGTATAGGGTGCACTCGGGCGGCAGGTAGCCTAGCGGTTAGGAGGATTATGCCAGTAACCGAAAGGTCGCTGGTTTAAATCCCTGACCTGGCAAGGTGTACAAAATATGCAGTTCTGTCCTTGAACAAGGCAGTTATCCCCGAACAACAACTGGTCTTCAGGTGCCTATGACGTCGATTAAGGCAGCCCCCCCGGATCTCTCCGATTCAGAGGCGTTGGGATAAATGTGAAAGACACATCCTGGTTGAATGTATTTAGTTGTGCAACTGACTAGGAATCCCCTTTCCCCTTAGAATAAAAGGTGCTATCTAGAACCTAAAAGGGTTCTTCTGCTGTCCCCATAGGATAACCCTTTTTGGTTCCAGGTAAGGTTTTTTGGTTCCACAGGGGGTTCTACATGTGTTCTATGTGGAACCAAAAAGGGTTCTCCCTGGTGCTGAAAAGGGTTCTCCTTTAAGGATAGCCGAAAACCCTTTTGGGACCTTTTTTTCTAAGTGTGTAGCTGCAGGCATTCAGAATAGCATACGGCACAGATAAGCCAGCAGAGGCTGATTTTTGCTTTGAAGGGGATATCGATACACGCACACACAAACATACACAAACACACATGCTCTCTCACACACACACAGACAGACAGACAAACAAGCACACATATTTTATGATCCATCGCTATTTTATTACCCTCTTCATTATCATTCTTACATCAGATGGATGGAGAGGCAAAGCTACTGTGAAAGTTCACTTGTTATCTCTTTTCTTCTGAAGTGCAATCTGATGTCAACTGCCTTCATGTATTTACAGTGTTTATGTGTGTGTGTAAGTATGTGTGAGGGAATGTGGCATGGCAGCCTCTCCACACACTATTGCACTGTTATGACATTGCCTTGCACTGGTCCTATAAATATCTCATGGCAGAACACCTGTTCTCAAAGGATACACACACACACACACACACACACACACACACACACACACACACACACACACACACACACACACACACACACACACACACACACACACACACACACACACACACACACACACACACACACACACACACACACACACACACACACACACACACACACACACTCCTGAAAAAGCACAACAAAATGTTAAGATCTGTGAAGACTCATTAAATCAGAGCTGTTTCTGGTGAGAGCCTCAGGTTTTCGTGCTTTTATTTGGTCTTTTTTTTTCAAACTGCAAAACTTTTCACTACCTTTATATAGAGCTGCACCTTTTCTTCTGTTTAAATTTTGATGACAATAGATTTTTCAGATGTTTGACAGCTTTTCTCTTTCTGCCAGGTGGATGGGATGAGTGGAAAAACTGAAGTCCCACTGGTAACAGGTATCAGGGTTGCTTGGTGGTTTCATCATGCTCTGCTGACACACCCTGTGGGGGCTATATGAAGTACAGGTATCCATCAAACTTGACCTTTACAAGATATTTCACCTCAGTCAGGTTGTGCCTGAGGCCAACCATGGGTGTAAGGCATGATAATGATGGTGGATCACACACACACACATTCTTGATGCACAAGCATATACACAGACACACCCGCACCCACACCCACACACACAGTGTTTTGATCTCTATATTGCACATGTTTTGCTCGCTATATTGCACATGTTTTCTGCTTGCTTTGATATCTCTCTATCTAAAGCAGGTGTACCTAAAATAGGCATTATTATTCCCTCCCCATTCATTTGACCTGTTGACATTTTTTCTCCACAATTTTCTGAGGAATGAGTGCGTTGCTGTAGAATCATGCAGAGGGCATATAGCAGATAGGCAAAATATGTTTCTGACACAAGGTCTGACAAGGTCTGGGAGTTGGCATCTCTGTAAGGTGTATAAGGTCAGTCAGAGCAGAAGAAACACAGCTCGCCATCTATCCACAAGTTAACACTATGAGCACGAACACCACGCCCAGCGCTAAAGGCCAGAGTTCTTATAATCCTAATGAAAGTAGTCTTCACCAAAGAAAACTTAAGGTAGAATCTGACCCGGCATCAGTTAATAGGAGCTAACCCCCCCCCCCCCCCCCCCCATCAAGGGCACTTTGCCTGGCTTCTAAACAGAACAAGAAACCATCTATAACTGGACCTGACTGCAAACTGAAGGACTCCATGATTCAGAATATATGCTGGAGGCAGAAGGACAATACATTGCTTATCACTGCTTGTTCGTGTTGTTTTTCATTCGTTGATTTGAGTAAGAATTCCTTTTTGAGTAAGTTACTTTTTGCAAAGAAGCCAAGACAAGAGACTTGAAGCTGAATTGACCCTGTTGTTGTGAATTATAGATGTGCAAAAATAATCAACTAAAACGTTCTCTTCTGAGGCCTCATCCCCATCAATACTTTAGTTTCCATCAGAATAATAGCTGTAATGTTTTTTCAGGGATTGTCGCAATGATTTATATTTAATATGCAACAGCGGGCAGCATGAGAATAGTACAGTGCTTCTCAGCAATGTGTTCTTTATAACAGATACATTGAAGAGGAGAGGAATAGAAAACCAGGGGCGCTCCTAGGATTTGAAGACATTGGGGGCTTGGCACAGAACAAGGAAGTTCAACAGCGAAATGCATGCATGGATTTGGTGCAAATTGAACACTGAAAAATAAGTTATTTTTCAGGTAACTTCACCTTATCACCTGCCACAGCAGACACTATCAGTACTCAATTACAGTAGCTACTGTGGGTCTCTCAACTCTGGAACATTCTCTACGCTCTACTCTGGAACACATACATCTACAGGATATTGCCAAAAACCTCTAATACCACTCAATAACTTCAAACATAGACACTGACCTGTCCAATGAGCCACACTGATTAAAGAATCCCAGTACTCAAACACCCTCTAACACCCTCACACACACACACACACACACACACACACACACACACACACACACACACACACACACACACACACACACACACACACACACACACACACACACACACACACACACACACACACACACACACACACACACACACACACACACACACACACACACACACACACACACGGTGCAAGAAGTATAATCCATTGAGCAGTTTTAAGTGTTAGTCTACTGTTTTCCTAAGATGCTGGGTTCTTTAACTGAAGCATGCTTATAATAAACGGAACAAATTTATTACATGTTCTCCTTAATAGATTCCTTAATAGAACCATGGCAGGTAGCCTAGTGGTTAGAGCATCGGGCCAGTAATCAAAAGGTTGCTAGATTGAATCCCCGAGCTGACAAGGTAAAAATCTGTTGTTCTGCCCCTGGCCAAGGCAGTTAACCCACTGTTTCTTGGAAGGCTGTCATTGTAAATAAGAATTTCTTCTTAATTGACGTGCCTAGTTAAATAAAAAAACATTCCATTTGACACCCAGCCCAATATATCATTGAACTTTACCCACCCATGCATCTCGTAATCCAATAATTTCAATGCCAGAACAGAATCCCCATTGTCACGTTTTTATTCAAATAATTCAAACCCTGCATAGAAATCTCATTGGCTACTTGCAATCATTTAAATTTAAACTCATTAAAGCATTAGACATTTCTCAGTACACCACACTCCTCCCTGGAAATTCTCACTTCCTCTGAAAACATCCTTGATGAACATGATGGGTTTTCCAAAACCGTTTTTCACATACAGTGCCTTGCGAAAGTATTCGGCCCCCTTGAACTTTGCGACCTTTTGCCACATTTCAGGCTTCAAACATAAATATATAAAACTGTATTTTTTTGTGAAGAATCAACAAGTGGGACACAATCATGAAGTGGAACGACATTTATTGGATATTTCAAACTTTTTTAACAAATCAAAAACGTAAAAATTGGGCGTGCAAAATTATTCAGCCCCCTTAAGTTAATACTTTGTAGCGCCACCTTTTGCTGCGATTACAGCTGTAAGTCGCTTGGGGTATGTCTCTATCAGTTTTGCACATCGAGAGACAGCTCGAGCTGTAGCTGAAGTATTACTCATACACTTTACTTCTGGCCAGTGTGAGTATGTATCCGGAACTACTAAGAACTGGTGCTTTCCCTTTTCAGCAAAATCGATATGGATGCGCTGCCAGGGCCTCTCAGGCCATTTCCAAGGATACACTAACGCAAGGTCCGGCATACACTATCGGTCCAAAGTTTTAGAAAACCTACTCATACTCAGGGTTTTTCTTTAATCTTACTGTTTTCTACATTGTAGAATAATAGTGAACGCATCAACACTATGAAATAACATGAATCATGGAATCATGAAGTAACCAAAAAAGTGAAATAGCCACCCTTTGCCTTGATGACAGCTTTGCACACTCTTGGCATTTTCTCAACCAGCTTCAACTGGAATGCTTTTCCAACAGTCTTGAAAGAGTTCCCACATATGATGAGCACCTGTTGGCTGCTTTTCCTTCACTCTGTGGTCTGACTCATCCCAAACCATCTCAATTTGTTTGAGGTCTGGGAATTGTGGAGACCAGGTCATTTGATGCAGCACTCCATGACTCTCCTTCTAGGTCAAATAGCCCTTGCTCAGCCTGGAGGTGTGTTGGGTCATTGTCCTGTTGAAACAAATTATAGTCCCACTAAACCCAAACCAGAAGGGATGGCGTATTGCTGCAGAATGCTATGGTAGTCATGCTGGTTAAGTGTGCCTTGAATTATAAATAAATTACAAACAGTGTCACGAGCAAAGCACCCCCACACCATAACACCTCCTCCTCCATGCTTTACGGTGGGAAATACACATGCAGAGATAATCCATTCACTCACCACCCTACCTCCCACAAAGACACAACGGTTTGAACCAAAAATCTCCAATTTGGCTCCAGACCAAAGGACACATTTCCATGGGTCTAATGTTAATTGCTCGTGTTTCTTGGCCCAAGCAAGTCCCTTCTTACTTTTGGTGTCCTTTAGTAGTGGTTTCTTTGCAACAATTCGACCATGAAGGCCTGATTAACACAGTCTCATCTGAACAGTTGATGTTGAGATGTGTCTGTTACTTGAACTCTGTGAAGCATTTATTTGGGCTGCAATTTCTGAGGCTGGTAACTCTAATGAACTTATCCTCTGCAAGCAGAGGTAACTCTGGGTCTTCCATTCCTTTGGAGGTCCTCATGAGAGCCAGTTTCATCATAGCATTTGATGTTTTTTGCAACTTTCAAAGATCTTGAAATGTTCCATATTGACTGACCTTCATGTCTTAAAACTTCTGATGGATAGGGGGCAGTATTCGGAAGTTTGGATGAATGAGGTGCCCAATGTAAACTGCTTCTTACTCAGGCCCAGAGGCTAGGATATGCATATAATTGGTAGTGTTTGATAGAAAACAGTCTAAAGTTTCCAAAACCATTAAAATAATGTATGTGAGTATAACAGAACTGATATAGGTGGCGAAAACCCGAACCCAAACTTACTATTCTCCGTCTTAAATTTGATTGTTTATTTACATATTAGGGTACCTGAGGATTGATTACAAACGTTGTTTGACTTGTTTGGACCAAGTTTATTGGTAACGTTTGGGATGTAATTTCGTTTTGTTTTGCATGTATTTTGAATGAGGGGAAACCGGTGGATTATTGAATGAAGCGTGCCAACTTAACTGACATTTTTGGGATATAAAGAAGGACTTTATCGAACAAAACAACCATTTGTGTTGTAGCTGGGACCCTTTGGATGTTAAACAGAGGAAGACTTTTTATCGCTATTTTTGACTCTGCTTGGTTGGAAAATGTTATTTTTTTTGCTTTTGTACGCGGGGCGCTGTTAATTGAGTATCTTACATGTGTGATTTAATGAAAGTTTTAATTTTATAGCATTTTATTTTAATCTGGTGTTCTGCATTACCCCTGGCAATTGGCCAGTTGAGACGCTAGCGTCTCCCTATCCTCAAGAGGTTTTAAGCTCATACTATTCTAAATAAAACGAATGTTTTGAACACGACTGCAAAAAGTGTAGCTTACCATATCCTAAATAGTGTGCCTTCAACTGAATGGTCAATAGTTCCCTACTCTACCTGCTAGGCTATCCGTTAGGTGAAACTACATGTACAAAATCCTAACTGTACTTGTAAGGTCAGTGTTTGAAAGAAGCTTGGAACTTCTTGACGCTACCCATCACTGTAGCAGGATAATTGTCATCAACAACCGCTGAATTGCATAGCGCCACATTCAAATAATATTATTAATATTTACACCTCCGTTTGTTTGGCGCGTTATGTTCAGAAATCCACAGGAAAGAGCGGTCACGACAACGCAGACAAATTCCAAATAATATCCGTAATGTCCGCAGAAACATGTCAAACGTTTTTTTTATAATCAATCCTCAGGTTGATTTAAAATATATAATCGATAATATATCAACCGCAACTTTATCAGTAGGAGAGGGAGAATCAATGGCTGCCCAAACTCTGTTGCGTGAGCAAAAGTCATGCGAACACCTGACGTGATGTTATCTTTCTTGCTCATTTTTCAAAAGAAAAGCCTGAAACAATGTCTACAGACTGTTGACACCTTGAGGAAGCGATAGGAAAATTAATCTGGTTGATATCCCTTTAAATGGAGTGAAGGCAGGCTTTGGAACATGGCGCTTTCAAAATAGAAGCCACTTTCTGGTTTGATTTTCCTCAGGTTTCGCCTGCAATATCAGTTCTGTTATACTCACAGACAATATTTTGAAAGTTTGGGAAACTTTAGAGTGTTTTCTATCCTAATCTGTCAATTATATGCACATTCTAGCATCTGGTCCTGAGAAATAGGTTTGGGAACGTTATTTTTCAAAACATAAAAATAGTGCCCCCTAGCTTCAAGAGAAAAGCACTAGAACCATGGCGAAATCATTGGGATTACACAGTTTGAAAAAGCACGTGATCCAACTAAGCTTCAAACGTCATTGATGACATTCTTCTGATAAAGTGATACATGAATTGGCACACTGCTTCGAAGTTAGCTGCTTAGCAATTCTGAAGCATGTCTCGGAGCTCCGGTATAAAACATGTCACATTAAGAAATGTTCAAATAAGGCTTTTTATTTTACCAGGCAAGTCAGTCAATGAATGCCTAGCAACAGTGTGTTAACACCCTGTTCAGGGGCAGAAGGACAGATTTGTACCTTGTCAGCACAGGGGTTTGAACTTGTAACCTTGCAACCGGTTACTAGTTCAATGCTCTAATCACTAGGCTACCCTGCTGCCCTGTTAACTAAAAGGAAGTTAAAACAAGAGATAAATGTAAATGTTGATTGTTAATTCAAAATGACACTGAAAATAGTAAAATAGCAATTGCAGTTACATTTAAACTCTGGGAATTGAATATTTACTTTGAACACAAAATAGGGGGGACCTAACCCCAAAATAATGTTCAGTTTGAGTCCATGGGAGTTTAACTTTTGCACTTTCTGTGTAGAGTACTCCATCACCACCACGCCACCCTCTTCAAATCAAATCAAATGTTATTTGTCACATACACATGGTTAGCCGATGTTTAATGCGAGTGTAGCAAAATGCTTGTGCTTCTATTTCCGACAATGCAGTAATAACCAACGAGTAATCTAACCTAACAATTCCACAACTACTACCTTATACTGTACATAGTCTATTGGTAAATAGCCCACCCATTTTCACCTGCCTCATCCCCATACTGTTTTTATTTATTTACTTTTCTGCTCTTTTGCACACCAATATCTCTTCCTGTACATGACCATCTGATCATTTATCACTCCAGTGTTAATCTGCAAAATTGTAATTATTCGCCTACCTTCTCATGCCTTTTGCACACAATGTATATAGACTCCCCTTTTTTTCTACTGTGTTATTGACTTGTTAATTGTTTACTCCATGTGTAACTCTGTGTTGTCTGTTTACACTGCTATGCTTTATCTTGGCCAGGTCGCAGTTGCAAATGGGAAATTGTTCTCAACTAGCCTACCTGGTTAAATAAAGGTGAAATATATATTTTTTTTAAATACACACAAGTGTAAAGGGATAAAGAATATGTACATAAAGATGAGCGATGGTACAGAACGGCATTGGCAAGATGCAGTAGATGGTATCGAGTACAGTATATACATATGAGATGAGTAATGTAGGGTATGTAAACATAAAAGTGGCACAGTTTGATGTGGCTAGTGATACATGTATTACATAAAGATGGCAAGATGCAATAGATGATATAGAGTACAGTGTATACATATACATATGACATGAGTAATGTAGGGTATTTAAACATATTAAGTGGCATTGTTTAAAGTGGCTAGTGATACATTTTTTACATACATTTCCATCAATTCCCATTATTAAAGTGAGCTGCAGTTGAGTCAGTATGTTGGCAGCAGCCACTCAATGTTAGTGGTGGCTGTTTAACAGTCTGATGGCCTTGAGATAGAAGCTGTTTTTCAGTCTCTCGGTCCCTGCTTTGATGCACCTGTACTGACCTCGCCTTCTGGATGATAGTGGGGTGAACAGGCAGTGGCTCGGGTGGTTGTTGTCCTTAATGATCTTTATGGCCTTTCTGTGACATCGGCTGGTGTAGGTGTCCTGGAGGGCAGGTAGTTTGCCCCCGGTGATGCGTTGTGCAGACCTCACTACCCTCTGGAGAGCCTTACGGTTGTGGGCGGAGCAGTTGCCGTACCAGGCGGTGATACAGCCCGATAGGATGCTCTCGATTGTGCATCTGTAGAAGTTTGTGAGTGCTTTTGGTGACAAGACAAATGTCTTCAGCCTCCTGAGGTTGAAGAGGCGCTGCTGCACCTTCTTTGGCTAGAAAAATGCCCCTCTTGATTTCACTGCAAATAGGCAGTGTTCCTTTGGTATAATTGGCTTGTGTACATTTAAAAAAAATATTTAACCCTTGTTTAACTTGGCATGTTAGTTAATTAAGAACAAATTATTATTTACAATGACAGCCTAGAGGCAGTGGGTTAACTGTGGGTTAACTGCCTTGTTCAGGGGCAGAATGAAAGATTTATACCTTGTAGCTCAGGGATTCAATCTAGCAACCTTCTGATTACTTGCCCAACGCTCTACCCACTAGGCTACCTGCCGCCCCATGATGATTTTATTTGTTAGCATAGGTACTGACTTCATGTTTCTGGTGCAGCATTTGAAGTGGTGATGGAGTTAGAGTACTAGAAATCAGCATTCTGACAGAACAGGGCCTGTATTCACTAAGCACCTTTGAGTGGGAATGCTGATTTAGGATCAGTTTAGCCTTTTAGATCACAATGGTGATTGCATTGACAAGGTCGGAGCTGGTCCTAGGTCACTGGAGATGCTTTGTAAATTCAGGCCTGGGAAGAAAGCTGTTGCCCAATACCTTGCAGAGCAGTCACTTCACCACATGAAATGTACTAAATGCATCTCCCTATCAGGCCACTGCATGCTTTGACAAGCTGCCTGACTGAATACTGGGGGCCTTCAGTGGTACCGGAAGCAAGAGCGTTACCCGGGAGAACAGCAACAGTCTCTCTCTTCCTATCTCGCAGTCATTCTAACATGTATTGTATGTAACCACTCAAATTCATTCAAACTGTTACGGATGCAGGCACCGATTGACTGTATAGTCCCTTTTTTTACTTGTCCAATTCTTGAATCTTGTCTGGGATTTATATTTTAGATGGCACACATGCCATGTGTATCTTATACTTGAATAAAAATGTATTAACTCTGGACATTAGATTTGCATTTATTTTAGACCTTTTGAATCATAAGCTCTTAGTGTCTTGATGTTTCCACAGAAGTTAGTAAAAATGTGAAGACCAATGTGACAAACATGCTATCAAAATGTGATTATTTATATACAAAACTTTATTGCATTTGGTCATTCCCAAAATGAGGCCATTGAAAGCCTTCCCCAGGGAACGGTCTGCGGATAGCTGACAATAGGGTTGCAGGTATTTATAATGCTCTAGAGTTCCATAGCCCAGCAAACTCACCTGGGGACAGGGGGATGGGGACATGTTCATTTTTATTAAAGCCTGGGAGACTTTTACCAGGAGGAGAGAGCATGAGCGAGTACAGAGTAAATTCCTACGGGTAGAAAGCCTCAACCTGGATTTAGAAAAATATACTGCCTTAGAGTATGGTTGCATGCAACCCATTGATCGACGCTAACTATTGACGATAGTACCTTTTGTCTGGGGGAGTTTTGATAGGAGCACCGATGCTGTCTAAAAAAACATTGCTTGCAGTCCAGTTTTGGAAACATAAGGAATGTATATTTCATATCAGCGAGAAATAATTTTCCATAAACAAAAGGTTAAAGGGATACTTCAGGATTTTGGCAATGAGTCCATTACTTCCCAGAGTCAGATTAAATCATGGATACTATGTGTAAGTCTCTGCATCCAATATGAAGGAAGTTAGGCTTCTTTTGCGAGTCAATGCTAACTAGTGTTAGCGCAATGACTGGAAATCTATGGTATCACCTAGCATGCTAGCTTATACCATAGACTTCCAGTCATTGCGGTATTGCTAGTTAGCAACTTTCTTCAAACTGCACAAAGAGCCATAAAAATGATATCCAAAAGTTCATCTGACTCTGGGAAGTAGATAAACGGTTTCATATCCAAAATCCCGAAGTTTCAATTATTACACAGTTTTATACTGTTAGGGTTAATGTTAGGGTAAGGGTTAATGTTCACACACAGTCATATCTACTTGTTACAGCGCTTGTTTATGGAAGACAGAAGGAAGATATAGGCAGCCACATGTGCTAATTAGCTATCTAGCATGCTCCGAACACATATGTGTAAGCTTAACTTGGGAGGAAGTGTAGTTCATCAACTGGAGGCATCTGTGCAAATTTGCTGAAGTAAGTGTACATATTTTTTTGAAATAATATTATTAAATCTCTCTGATATGAAAGAAAAAGGGCATATCAGCATATGTTTTAAAAAAAACGTTTTGCAAGCAATGATTATTGACGTTTCTAAACATTAGAACATAGCATCGGAATTGTAGTTCACACGCAGCCAACTGTGGGCGAAGCTAACAGCTGAAAACCTCATGGATAAAAAGGGGTTTTGAGATCTATGTTGCATCTATCTCCACCATGTTCCAATAAATTTAATGACAAACCTGTAGAGATTAACAAAAGAAAATGGTTCCTGTATTTAGGATTCATGTTGGAGAGACACCAGAGAAGACACAGAGACAGCAACAGAAGAGTAGACGAGGGAGAGTGTCACGCTGGTATGAAGAGATTCGGGAAACAGACGCAGGAATGCGTAATAGGGTTTTTTATTACACCCAAATTACGGCATGCCGTGTAAAGTCACGGTGACAAAGCCAAACAAACATGTAACAAAACACAGGGTAGAAACCCAAAACAAAATGAGTGAGAAGCGAGGAGTACCTTGAATAAATAACAGACACGCATAATGATTAACACATAGGTCAAGAGCCGTAATCATCTGCGCAATCCACGATGGCACGAAAGCCAAAACAAACAGCACAGGTACTCACACACAACAACGGACATTGTAACAATAATCGACAAGACCATGGTGAACAAAGGGCACATATATACAAATACAATCAGTGGGAATAGGGGCCATGTGTGCACAATGAAAGTTCCCGAGGGATCTGTGACAGAGAGAGACACCAGACAAGACAGAGACAGCAACAGAAGAACAGGATATGATGGAGAGACACCAGACAACCAAATCAAATCAAATTGTATTTGTCACATGAGCCGTGAGAATACAACAGGTGCAGACCTTACAGGGAAATGCTTACTTACAAGCCCTTAACCAACAATGCAGTTTTAAGAAAATAAATAAAATTGCAAATAGTCTGGGTAGCCTTTACATTAGCTGTTCAGGAGTCTTCTGGTTTGGGGGTAGACACTATTTAGGAGCCTCATGGACCTACACTTGACGCTTGCCATGCATTAGCAAAGAGAACAGTCCATCACTATGGTGGCTGGAATCGTTGACAATTTTTAGGGCCTTCCTCTGACACCGCCTGGTATAGAGGTCCTAGATGGCAGGAAGCTTGGCCCCAGAGATGTACTGGGCCATACGCACTACCCTCTGTAGTGCCTTGTGGTCAGAGGCCGAGCAGTTGCTATACCAGGCAGTGATGCAACCAGTCAGAATGCTCTCAATGGTGCAGCTGTAAAACCTTTTGAGGATCTGAGGACCGTTGCCAAATCTTTTCAGTCTCCTTATGGGAATAGGTTTTGTCGTGCCCTCTTCACGACTGTCTTGGTGTGCTTGGACCATGTTAATTTGTTGATGATGTGGATACCAAGGAAATTGAAGCTCTCAACCTGCTCCACTACAGCCCCGTCGATGAGAATGGGGGCATGCTTGGTCCTCCTTTTCCTGTAGTCCACAATCATCTCTTTTGTCTTGATCACGTTGAGGGAGAGGTTGTTGTCCTTGCACCACATGGTCAGGTTTCTGACCTCCTCCCTATAGGCTGTCTCATCATTGTCGGTGATCAGGCCTACCACTATTGTGTCATCAGCAAACTTAATGATGGTGTTGGAGTCGTGCCTGGCCATGCAGTCAGAGTGAACAGGGAGTACAGGAGGGGACTTTGCACACACCCCTGAGAGGCACCCGTGTTGAGGATCAGTGTTGAGGATCTGTTGTTACATACCCTTACCACCTTGTGGCGGCCCGTCAGGAAGTCCAGGATCCAGTTGCAGAGGGAGGTGTTTAGGGTCTTTAGCTTAGTGATGAGCTTTGAGGGCACTATGGTGTTGAATTCTGAGCTGTAGTCAATTAATAACATTCCCACATAGGTGTTCCTTTTGTCCAGGTGTGAAAGGGCAGCGTGGAGTGCAATAGAGATTGCATCATCTGTGGATCTGTTGGTGTGGTATGCAAATTGGAGTCGGTCTATGGTTTCTGGGATAATGGTGTTGATGTGAGCCATGACCAGCCTTTCAAAGCATTTCATGGCTACAGACATGAGTGCTATGGGTCGGTAGTCATTTAGGCAGTTTACCTTAGTGTTGTTGGGCAGAGGGACTATGTTGGTTTGCTTGAAACATGTTGGTATTACAGACTGAGACAGGGATAGGTTGAAAATGTCAGTGAACACACTTGCCAGTTGGTCAGCGCATGCTGACCAGTACACGTCCTGGTTATCTGTCTGGCTAACCTGTTTAAAAGTCTTAGTCACATTGGCTGCGGAGAGCGTGATCACATGGTCATCCAAAACAGCTGATGCTCTCATGCATGTTTCAGTGTTACTTGCCTCAAAGTGAGCATAGAAGTTATTTAGCTTGTGTGCTTCCCTTTGTAGTCTGTAACAGTTTGCAGGCCCTGCCACATCTGACAAGCGTTGGAGCCGGTGTAGCACGATTCGATCTTAGTCCTGTATTGATTGTTTGTCAGAGACAGAGACAGCAACAGAGTAGGATATAATGAAAGGTGACACCAAGCAAGACACAGAGACAGCAACAGAAGAGTTGGATTTGATGGAGAGAGATACACCGAACAAGACACAGAGACAGCAACAGAAGAGTTTGATATGATGGAGAGAGACACCAGACAAGACACAGTGAGCAATGGAAGAGTAGGACATGATGGAGAGAGATACCAGGCAAGACATAGAGAGCAACAGAAGAGTAGAACATGATGGAGAGAGACACCAGACAAGACACAGAGACAGCAACAGAAGAGTCAGATTTGATGGAGAGAGACACCAGATAAGAACCAGAGACAGCAGCATGCAGAATAAGATATAATGGAGAGAGACACATCAGACAAACACAAAGAGCAACAACAGAGTAGGACATGATGGAGTGAGACCACAGACAAGACACGTAGACAGCACATGCAGAAAAAGATATGATGGAGAGAGACACATCAGAGAAGACAGAGACAACAATAGAGTAGGATATGATGGAGGGTGACACCAGACAAGCCACATAGATAGCAACAGAAGAGTAGGATATGATGGAGAGAGACACATCAGACAACACACAGAGATAGCAACAACATAGTTGGATATGGTGGAGAGAGACACCAGGCAAGACACATAGACAGCAACATAAGAATAGTATATGATGGAGAGAGACACCAGACAAGAACCAGAGACAGCAACATAAAAGTTGGATATGATGGGGAGACAACAGAGACAGCAGCAGAGTAGAATATGATGAAGGGTGACACCAGGCAAGACACAGAGATAGCAACAGAAGAGTAGGTGATGGGGAGAGCCACCAGACAATACACTGAGACAGCAACAGAGGAGTAAGATATGATGGAGAGAGACACCAGACAAGACACAGAGACAGCAACAGAAGAGTCAGATTTGATGGAGAGAGACACCAGATAAGACAGAGACACCAACATGCAGAATAATATATGATTGGGAGAGACACACCAGATAAGATGCTGAGATAGCAACAGAATAGTCAGATATGATTGATATAATATAATAATATATGCCATATAGCAGACGCTTTTATTTAAGCGACTTACAGTCATGCGTGCATACATTCTACGTATGGGTGGTCCCAGGAATCGAACCCACTACACTGGCGTTAAAAGCGCCATGCTCTACCAACTGAGCTACAGAAGGACCACGAGAGAGACACCAGAGAAGAACCAGAGACAGCAGCATGCAGAATAAGATATAATGGAGAGAGACACATCAGAGAAGACACAGAGAGCAACAGAAGAGTAGAACACGATGGAGAGAGACACCAGACAAGACACAGAGATAGCAACAGAAAAGGAGGATATTATGGAGATACACACCACAGAGATACAAGACACAGAAACAGCAACAGAAGAATAGGATATGATGGAGTAGACACCAGAAAAACAGAACAGGCCATAACAAAAGATGATAGACAAAGGAGTAACAAACAAGATCCTGTGACGGCAACAGACAATACAGACCAAGTCACAGAAGAGGACAGATGCAGAGAGAACAGAGGTGTGTTGAGTTCATAGTATACAGTATCACTTCAAGCTGCTCTATAGTTTCTAATTAGTTGTATTTATTTGCACAAATTGTAACCGGTGAAATACAGGTAGTGAAAAAGTCAAATCAAATCTAATATATTTATATAGACCTTCGTACATCAGCTTATATATCTCAAAGTGCTGTACAGAAACCCAGCCTAAAACCCCAAACAGCAAGCAATAATGCAGGTGTAGAAGCACGGTGGCTAGGAAAAACTCCCTAGAAAGGCCAAAACCTAGGAAGAAACCTAGAGAGGAACCAGGCTATGTGGGGTAGCCAGTCCTCTTCTAGCTGTGCCGGGTGGAGATTATAACAGAACATGGCCAAGATGTTCAAATGTTCATAAATGACCAGCATGGTCCAATAATAATAAGGCAGAGCAGTTGAAACTGGAGCAGCAGCATGGCCAGGTGGATTGGGGACAGCAAGGAGTCATCATGTCAGGTAGTCCTGAGGCATGGTCCTAGGGCTCAGGTCCTCCAAGAGAGAGAAAGAAAGAGAGAAAGAGAGAATTAGAGAGAGCCCACTTAAATTCACACAGGACACCGAATAGGACAGGAGAAGTACTCCAGATATAACAAACTGACCCTAGCTCCCCGACACAAACTACTGCAGCATAAATACTGGAGGCTGAGACAGGAGGGGTCAGGAGACACTGTGGCCCCCAGGGTAGTGGGTTCGATCCCCGGGACCACCCATACGTAGAATGTATGCACGCATGACTGTAAGTCGCTTTGGATAAAAGCGTCTGCTAAATGGCATATATTATTATTATATTAGGGCCAAATAGGAAGGATATAACCCCAAAGCACAGCCCCCACACCACTAGAGGGATATCTTCAACCACCAACTTACCATCCTGAGACAAGGCCGAGTATAGCCCACAAAGATCTCCGCCACGGCACAACCCAAGGGGGGACTCCAACCCAGACAGGAAGATCACATCAGTGACTCAACCCACTCAAGTGACGCACCCCTCCTAGGGACGGTATGAAAGAGCCCCAGTAAGCCAGTGACTCAGCCCCTGTAATAGGGTTAGAGGCAGAGAATCCAAGTGGAGAGAGGGGAACCGGCAGGGCAGAGACAGCAAGGGCGGTTCGTTGCTCCAGAGCCTTTCCGTTCACCTTCCCACTCTTGGGCCAGACTACACTCAATCATATGACCCACTGAAGAGATGAGTCTTCAGTAAAGACTAAAAGGTTGAGACTGAGTTTGCGTCTCTTATATGGGTAGGCAGACCATTCCATAAAAATTGAGCTCTATAGGCGAAAGCCCTGCCTCCAGCTGTTTGCTTAGAAATTCTAGGAGGCCTGCGTCTTGTGACCGTAGCGTACGTGTAGGTATGTACGGCAGGACCAAATTAGAGAGATAGGTAGGAGCAAGCCCATGTAATGCTTTGTAGGTTAGCAGTAAAACCTTGAAATCAGCCGTTGCCTTGACAGGAAGCCAGTGAAGGGAGGCTAGCACTGGAGTAATATGATCCAATTTTTTGGTTCTAGTCAGGATTCTAGCAGCCGTATTTAGCACTAACTGAAGTTTATTTAGTGCTTTATCTGGGTAGCCGGAAAGTAGAGCATTGCAGTAGTCTAACCTAGAAGTGACAAAAGCATGGATAAATTTTTCTTCATCCTTTTTGGACAGAACGTTTCTGAATTTTGCAATGTTACATAGATGGAAAAAAGCTGTCCTTGAAATGGTCTTGATATGTTCTTCAAAAGAGAGATCAGGTTCCAGTCTTCACAGTTTTATTTGAGACGACTGTACAACCATTAAGATTCATTGTCAGATTCAACAGAAGATCTCTTTGTTTCTTGGGACCTAGAACAAGCATCTCTGTTTTGTCCAAGTTTAAAAGTAGAACATTTTCAGCCATCCACTTCCTTATGTCTGAAACACATGCTTCTAGCGAGGGCAATTTTGGGGCTTCACCATGTTTCATTGAAATGTACAGCTGTGTGTCATCCGCATAGCAGTGAAAGTTAACATTATGTTTTCGAATGACATCCCCAAGAGGTAAAATATATAGTGAAAACAATAGTGGTCCTAAAACGGAACCTTGAGGAACACCGAAATGTACAGTTGATTTGTCAGAGGACAAACAGAGACACACTGATATCTTTCTGACAGAGAAGATCTAAACCAGGCCAGAACTTGTCCGTGTAGACCAATTTGGGTTTCCAATCTCTCCAAAAGAATGTGGTGATCGATGATATTAAAAGCAGCACTAAGGTCTAGGAGCACGAGGACAGATGCAGAGCCTCGGTCTGATGCCATTAAAAGGTCATTTACCACCTTCACAAGTGCAGTCTCAGTGCTATGATGGGGTCTAAAACCAGACTGAAGCATTTCGTATACATTGTTTGTCTTCAGGAAGGCAGTGAGTTGCTACGCAACAGCCTTTTCTAAAAATTTTGAGAGGAATGGAAGATTCGATATAAGCCGATAGTTTTTTACATTTTCTGGGTCAAGGTTTGGCTTTTTCAAGAGAGGCTTTATTACTGCCACTTTTAGTGAGTTTGGTACATATCCGGTGGATAGAGAGCAGTTTATTATGTTCAACATAGGAGGGCCAAGCTCAGGAAGCAGCTCTTTCAGTAGTTTAGTTGGAATAGGGTCCAGTATGCAGCTTGAAGGTTTAGAGGCCATGATTATTTTCATCATTGTGTCAAGAGATATAGTACTAAAACACTTGAGCGTCTCTCTTGATCCTAGGTACTGGTAGAGTTGTGCAGATTCAGGACAACTGAGCTTTGAAGGAATACGCAGATTTAAAGAGGAGTCCGTAATTTGCTTTCTAATAATCATGATCTTTTCCTCAAAGAAGTTAATGAATTTATCACTGCTGAAGTGAAAGCCATCCTCTCTTGGGGAATGTTGCTTTTTAGCTAGCTTTGCGACAGTATCAAAAATTAATTTCGGATTGTTCTTATTTTCCTCAATTAAGTTAGAAAAATAGGATGATCGAGCAGCAGTAAGGGCTCTTCGGTACTGCACGGTACTGTCTTTCCAAGCTAGTCGGAAGACTTCCAGTTTGGTGGGTCGCCATTTCCGTTCAAATTTTCTTGAAGCTTGCTTCAGAGCTCCGGTATTTTCTGTGTACCAGGGAGCTAGTTTCTTATGAGAAATGTTCTTAGTTTTTAGGGGTGCAACTGCATCTAGCATATTGCGCAAGGTTAAATTGAGTTCCTCAGTTAGGTGGTTAACTGATTTTTGTCCTCTGGCGTCCTTGGGTAGACAGAGGGAATCTGGAAGGACATCAAGGAATCTTTGTGTTGTCTGTGAATTTATAGCATGACTTTTGATGTTCCTTGGTTGGGGTCTGAGCAGATTATTTGTTGCAATTGGAAACGTAATAAAATGGTGGTCCGATAGTCCAGGATTATGAGGAAAAACATCAAGATCCACAACAGTTATTCCATGGGACAAAACTAGGTCCAGAGTATAACTGTGACAGTGAGTGGGTCCAGAGATATGTTGGACAAAACCCACTGAGTCGATGATGGCTCCGAAAGCCTTTTGGAGTGGGTCTTGTGGACTTTTCCACGTGAATATTCAAGTCACCAAAGATTAGAATATTATCTGCTATGACTACAAGGTCCGATAGGAATTCAGGGAACTCAATGAGGAACGCTGTATATGGCCCAGGAGGCCTGTAAACAGTAGCTATAAAAAGTGATTGAGTAGGCTGCATAGATTTCATGACTAGAAGCTCAAAAGACGAAATCATCATTTTATTTTTGTTTGTGTAAATTGAAATTTGCTATCGTAAATGTTAGCAACACCTCCACCTTTGCAGGATGCACGGGGGATATGGTCACTAGTGTAGCCAGGAGGTGAGGCCTCATTTAACACAGTAAATTAATCAGGCTTAAGCCATATTTCAGTCAGGCCAATCACATCAAGATTATGATCAGTGATTAGTTCATTGACTATAATTGCCTTTGAAGTAAGGGATCTAACATTAAGTAGCCCTATTTTGAGATGTGAGGTATCATGATCTCTTTCAATAATGACAGGAATGGAGGTCTTTATCCTAGTGAGATTGCTAAGGCGAACACCGCCATGTTTAGTTTTGCCCAACCTAGGTCGAGGCACAGACACGGTCTCAATGGGGATAGCTGAGCTGACTACACTGACTGTGCTAGTGGCATACTCCACTATGCTGGCAGGCTGGCTAACAGCCTGCTGCCTGGCCTGCACCCTATTTCATTGTGGAGCTAGAGGAGTTAGAGCCCTGTCTATGTTGGTAGATAAGATGAGAGCACCCCTCCAGCTAGGATGGAGTCCGTCACTCCTCAGCAGGTCAGACTTGGTCCTGTTTCTGGGTCCCAGAAAGAGGGCCAATTATCTACTATCTTTTGGGAGGGGCAGAAAACAGTTTTCAACCAGCGATTGAGTTGTGAGACTCTGCTGTAGAGCTCATCACTCCCCCTAACTGGGAGGGGGCCATGTCAAACATTGTTACAAAGAATTTGTAGGTGAGGTGAAAAAGCCTGTGAAATTACTATTAAAACAATTGTTTACTTTGACACTTTTTACAACCAGGACAGGGCGAGAGAGGAGGGTAGACAAGAGACAGAGTTGTGTGTTGAGAAATGTATTATGTGTGTGGAAGGACCACCAGAGGGCAGGCTAGGCTCATGGATAGTAGCCCAACAAGGCATGGGAGACAAGGTAACCAGAGGCAATTAAGCACAGCTGACGGTACTAATGACATACTCTCCTTCCCCTATAAGAGAGAGAATGGAACCAGCAGAGATGGGGGGAAAACTATCTCTGGAAGATGGCCACAGAGAGAGAGAGAGGAGCTATCCAGGAAGAACCACTAAGACGGTGACAATCCCGTGATTTTTTGTTGTAGTTTAAAGATAAGCCTATTGTGTTCCTGTTTCATCTGGAGAAGAAGATGTATGTTTTTCCTTGGAAGATTTTCATTGATTATGTTGGAGTGTTTGTGTTGACCAAATGCCCTCAATAGAGAACTGTGTTCAATCAAGAAAACCTACTCCTGACTCGTTTATTCCACCTTCCCGCTTTAGAGTGACGCCCAATTACTTGGTCCGCTCACATGTGTTAATGAGTTTATATTTAAAATAGTTGCAAGTAGCCATTGGGATTTGTAAGCATAGTTATTTGAATTAACAAATGACAGTAGGGTTTCCATTCTGATATTGAAGTGACAAGATGCAAAGTTTAATGGTAATTTGGTGAGTTGGGCTGAAGACACTGTAGAGAAAGGTCGAAAAGGTCGACTGGAATGTATTAAGGAGACCATTAAATAAATCTGTTCCGTTTATTATAAGCACGCTTCAGAGTTTTCAGTAAAATAGCCCAGAGTCTTAAGATTCAACAACTGGTGATGAGAATAACAGATTTTTTTTTAATCCTCAGACTACTGATGACCAAATGAGTGAACAAGCTAAAAAGTTTGTTTGTTCTAGTAAAGTAGCGGGTCATCTGGGAAGTAAATGAGAGCCATGGCACTTTTAAGTAGTGAGACCGGTTTGTGTTTCCAGGAGGCGAATGAGATCTTCAGCACATATGAGGAGCGATTTTTGCAGTTTTTGGAGGCCAACGAGTTAGCTGATGACTGAAGAAGAGCAGTGTTTCTATCAGTCGTGGGTTCAAAGACGTTTACACTGCTGAAAGATTTGCCAGTGCCGAAGAAGCCGGGAGACGCTAGCTTCCACGAGCTCATTTCAGGTCTGAGAGACTTCTATGCACCAAAACGGAACGTGTTGAGTGAGACATATGTTTTTTGGAATGGGGAAACAGTTGGCGTGAGAGACGTTAGCTGTGTATATAGCATCACTAAAGGTACTGGCGGCTACATGTGAGTTTGGGGCTGTACTAGAGGATCAGCTGAGGGACCTAGTTTATGGAGTTGCCAGTGTGGAGCTGCGTGGCAAGATTTTAAATTCCAGCAGACACCGTCTCAGTTGAGAACCGATCAGTTGAACACAAAACGGGGGGGAAGCATCAACCCGGATCCTCCAGGGAGAAAGAGTGGATGGAGGGAGACGTCAAAGCCCGGTTTTCATTGTTTGGGGACAGGACATTCACAGCAGACCTGCCGCTACAGGAGTTCCAATGCAGAACGTGCCAGAAGACTGGACATCTTGAAAGGGCTTGCAGGGGGAGAGTATCTGCGGGGAACAGTGCGTTTTCTAAGCAACACTCTCATACAGCACACTCTTATTGCCTGCAGTGTCGAGCACAGTCGGAAATCACCAGTCAGAAAAGGACTTGGGACTTTTTACTGTGTGTATTTATCGTGAGTATGTGAAACCGTACATGGTCATGGTGAGATGTAACGAGGAAAATATAAAGATGGCGGTAGATACTTGGGCTGCCATATCTATTATCGCAGAGAAGCTGTACATCTGCAGATTTAAGAAGCATCATCTGCAACCATGTGATGTTGTTTTGAGAACTTACTCAGCTCAGCCCATTCAGTGTTTGGGAAAGCTGGAGCTTAAAGTGAAATGTGGTGCTCAGGTGTTAACACTATCCCTATTAGTGTCAAAAAGGAAGGGTCCAACGCTAATGGGGAGAAACTGTATTCAGCACCTTAAATTAGATTGGTCAAGAGTGAACCATCTGTCAGACCCAGTTGCACAGCAATGCGATAAATATGTTGAGGTGTTTCGTGGTGAAATGGGTCTAGTAAAGGGAGTTAAAGCCACAACTCAAGTGTCAGTTCCAAAGTTTTGTAAGGCTAGACTGGTGCCTCATGCACTCAGAGAGGCAGTAAACAAACAGCTTACAGAGCTAGAAAAACAAGGAGTGATCACACCCATAGAATCCAGTGAATGGGCAGCACCTATAGTTTGCGTTCCAAAGACAAACGGGGGTGTCAGAATATGTCATGATTACATGGTGACTGTAAATGCATGGGTTGATGTGGACTGGAACCCCTTACCAAAGACTCAGGACTTGTTTTCTACTCTAGCGGGGGGTAAACGGTTCAAAGTTAGTCCTTACACAGGCCTACCAGCAAGTGGAGGTAGATCAAGAGTCGAAGCATTTCCCGACTATAAACACGTTGAAGGGTTTTTACCAGATGAATAGACTGCCTTACGGAGTATCAAGCGCTGCAGCTATATTCCAACGTAGTATGTACCAGGGTTTACAGGGTTTACCTGGGGTTGTGTGCCTTCTGGATGACATTCTTATCACAGGGAAATTAACAGAGGACCACTTACAGAATGTAGAAGCAGTGTTACAGAGGTTGCAAGAGCGTGGGTTTTGAGTAAATGGGGACAAGTGTGCATTGTTTCAGTCCAGTGTCACTTACTTAGGTCACAGGATAGACGAACAGAGGCTACATCTAGTGCAGGACAAGACTGAGGCCATAGCAAAGACTCCAGTGCCAACTAATGTGACTGAGCTCAGATCATATCTGGCTTTACTTACCCACTATGGCAAGTTCATGGAGAATCTCTCTACTCTCATCAAAGATATGACAGAGCTCTTACAGAAAGATGGACATCTGATGTGGTCAGAACAATGTCAGAAGGCATTTGAAACAACAAAGACACAGCTGTCTTCCTCCTCAGTGTTAGTGCACTATGAGCCACACATGCCAGTAAAATTGGCTTGTGATAACTCACCATATGGGGTGGGTGCTGTCATCTCACATACGATGCCTGACGTTAGTGTGAGGCCTATTGCATATGCTTCACGTACACTCACTAAGACAGAGGTGAAGTATGCCCAAAAAGAGAAGCAGGAGTTAGCGATCATATTTGGGGTAATGAAGTTCCATGGCTACCTATAGGGTTGTACGTTTACATTGTTGACAGACCATCAGCCTCTTGTGAAAATACTAAGACCAAAAACAGGAGTTACAGCTCTCGCAGCAATCAGACTCCAGAGGTGGGCATTAGTACTAGCTGCATTTGCCAGCTACTCTACATAGGGACCTACTGAAGGAGCTACATGAAAATCACTGGGGCATTGTAAAAATTAAAGCTTTTGCAAGGAGCCTCTTTTGGTGGCCCAGGGTAGACTCAGACATAGATGCCAGGTGTGTCAGTCTAATAGACATACACTACCGGTCAAAAGTTTTAGAAAACCTACCCATTCAAGGATTTTCTTTATATTTATTATTTCCTACCAGCTTCATGAGGTAGTCACCTGGTGTGCCTTCTTAAAAGTTAATTTGTGGAATTTATTTCCTTATTAATGCATTTGAGCCAATCAGTTGTGTTGTGACTAGGTAGGGTGGTATACAGAAAATATCCCTATTTGGTGAAAGACCAGGTCCATATTTTGGCACAGACAGTTCAAATAAGCAAAGAGAAATGATAGTCCATCATTACTTTAAGAATCCCAAATAATGCCATAGATTCTTCTTTTTTATTGCAAACTTGATGTCAAAAAAGAGAAGCATGATGTAAGATGTGAACCTGTTATTCCAACTGATTATAGGCCAATAACATCCATTGTGATTTTTTTTTATAAATATATATATATATATATATATCTTATAACACGCTGCTATTTATTGTCCATTGTGAACCGATAATGAAGCTCAGAGAACTGAACCGTTTTTCGTCACAATTTGGTGTCGGCTCTGAAGTCTTCAGAAAGCCTTGGTTTCCAATCACTAAATGTGTCACATTATGGTGGTTTCAAATGTGATATCCAATCTCTGTTGGAATCCAACTTGCGGGAAGATATGCAGCACTTTTACATCACCCACAACTTGCATTTAGAACACCTATCATAGTAGGGATACAGTAAATGGAGACATCTATCTCACTAATGGGGGCTCTACATCCAACCACTTACAGATTGAATTAGTTTAGAAAAATGTATGCTTCTTATCTTTGTGTAGCATAACATAAAAACAATCAATGTACATGCAAAAACCCAGATATTGAAACAAACAATTTAAAAAATGGCCCTGCAACAGGTTACACTGAGTAATGTGACAATGAGGCCACTCCCACGTCTGTAGATAACTCCATATATTTAACTCCCTGTCTCTGGTTACTCTTAATGGTTTTAAAAGTAATCCATCCCAGTCAAGTCCAGTAATCAAAACTAACTCCAGGGAGTGTATCACTTTCTTGAAGGGTAAAATCATTCCTAGTAAAATCAATTTAACCGAAATGTTTTTAACACTGTGATTTCAACTATATTTGATTGACCGTGCAACTTTTTAGAGGTAACTTTGGAAAATCCAGAACAAACAGGTGTGGGGAGGGGTTGGCTAGAATTTAATCCATCTCAAAACACAACGATGAAAGCCTGGCAGGCTGGCACGTTTGAGAGATGAGGAGAGTGGATTTGAATAGAAGAGAAACACTTTAGAAAATAGGATGCATGATAGGCTGAATAACAAACCCCAGCCCGGGGTCCAGAGGAATGGGTGATTCACTTAGAGCAGAAGAGTGGAGCGAAGGCTATTCTCTATCCCACTTAATTTACTGCACGGTTATCCAACCCGGGTCCACAGGGGCTGCACTGCTACAAGTTGCACTTTAAAGTAAAGAGCTGAAAGTGCAGCATCCTTCCACAAAAGAGCAGAGATCAGGTCAAACAGGTGGGTTAGTAGTACTTCATGAGAGAGAGAGCGAGTATCACTGGATTTAATCATGTGAAGACGTCATATACTAACGTAAATAGTCATTTCTTTCAGCATGAATTGGATATGCTGCTTTCTGAATATGGAAACACTCATTCTAATTAAATATGTAAACTTGTTCTCTAAGACATTTAGTATTTGTTTTCTTCATCTCAAGAAGCAATGCCATTACTTTATTTATTCAAAACAACGTGGGATAATCTTAAAATGATTATAAAAATGGTGCGTTCACACCAGTGCATTTTATTGCGGAGGCCCAAATTAAACGAAACAGCAGTTACTGGGATATTGCCCATGCATATTAGTTACTCCCAGCTCATTTCCTCTTACCAAAAAGTGTAGTGGATATTACCAATCTTATAATAAAAATGATAATAATAATAATTTGGTGGGTTCTTATATTTGAGTATACAAAACATTAAGAACACCTGCTCTTTCCATTACATTGACTGAACTGGTGAATTCAGGTGGAAGCTACTATCCCTTATTGATGTCACTTGTTAAATCCACAATCAGTGTAGATGAAGGGGAGGAGACTAAAGAATATATTTTTAATCCATGGGACAGATTGTGTATATGTGCCATTCAGAGGGTGAATGGGCAAGAAAAAATATTTAAATCCCTTTGAACAGGGTATGGTAGTAGGTACCAGGCACACCGGTTTGTGTCAAGAACAGCAACACTTTTGGGTACTTCACACTCAACAGTCTCCTGTGTGTATCAAGATCCACCACCCAAAAGACATCCATCCAATTTGACACAACTGTGGGAACAATTGGAGTCAACATTGGCCAGGATCCCTGTGGAACACCTTTGACACCTTGTAGAGTCCATGCCCCCGACGAATTGAGGCTGTGCTAAGGGCAAAAGAATGCAACTCAATATACATTTACATTACATTTAAGTCATTTAGCAGACGCTCTTATCCAGAGCGACTTACAAATTGGTGCATTCACCTTATGACATCCAGTGGAACAGCCACTTTACAATAGAGCATCTAAATATTTTAAGGGGGGGGAGGGGGTGAGAAGGATTACTTTATCCTATCCTAGGTATTCCTTAAAGAGGTGGGGTTTCAGGTGTCTCCGGAAGGTGGTGATTGACTCCGCTGTCCTGGCGTCGTGAGGGAGTTTGTTCCACCATTGGGGAGCCAGAGCAGCGAACAGTTTTGACTGGGCTGAGCGGGAACTGTACTTCCTCAGTGGTAGGGAGGCGAGCAGGCCAGAGGTGGATGAACGCAGTGCCCTTATTTGGGTGTAGGGCCTGATCAGAGCCTGGAGGTACTGAGGTGCCGTTCCCCTCACAGCTCTGTAGGCAAGCACCATGGTCTTGTAGCGGATGCGAGCTTCAACTGGAAGCCAGTGGAGAGAGCGGAGGAGCGGGGTGACGTGAGAGAACTTGGGAAGGTTGAACACTAGACGGGCTGCGGCATTCTGGATGAGTTATAGGGGTTTAATGGCACAGGCAGGGAGCCCAGCCAACAGCGAGTTGCAGTAATCCAGACGGGAGATGACAAGTGCCTGGATTAGGACCTGCGCCGCTTCATGTGTGAGGCAGGGTCGTACTCTGTGGATGTTGTAGAGCATGAACCTACAGGAACGGGCCACCGCCTTGATGTTAGTTGAGAACGACAGGGTGTTGTCCAGGATCACGCCAAGGTTCTTAGCGCTCTGGGAGGAGGACACAATGGAGTTGTCAACCGTGATGGCGAGATCATGGAACGGGCAGTCCTTCCCCGGGAGGAAGAGCAGCTCCGTCTTGCCGAAGTTCAGCTTGAGGTGGTGATCCGTCATCCACACTGATATGTCTGCCAGACATGCAGAGATGCGATTCGCCACCTGGTCATCAGAAGGGGGAAAGGAGAAGATTAATTGTGTGTCGTCTGCATAGCAATGATAGGAGAGACCATGTGAGGTTATGACAGAGCCAAGTGACTTGGTGTATAGCGAGAATAGGAGAGGGCCTAGAACAGAGCCCTGGGGGACACCAGTGGTGAGAGCGCGTGGTGAGGAGACAGATTCTCGCCACGCCACCTGGTAGGAGCGACCTGTCAGGTAGGACGCAATCCAAGCGTGGGCCGCGCCGGAGATGCCCAACTCGGAGAGGGTGGAGAGGAGGATCTGATGGTTCACAGTATCGAAGGCAGCCGATAGGTCTAGAAGGATGAGAGCAGAGGAGAGAGAGTTAGCTTTAGCGGTGCGGAGCGCCTCTGTGATACAGAGAAGAGCAGTCTCAGTTGAATGACTAGTCTTGAAACCTGACTGATTTTGATCAAGAAGGTCATTCTGAGAGAGATTAGCGGGAGAGCTGACCAAGGACGGCACGTTCAAGAGTTTTGGAGAGAAAAGAAAGAAGGGATACTGGTCTGTAGTTGTTGACATCGGAGGGATCGAGTGTAGGTTTTTTCAGAAGGGGTGCAACTCTCGCTCTCTTGAAGACGGAAGGGACATAGCCAGCGGTCAGGGATAAGTTGATGAGCGAGGTGAGGTAAGGGAGAAGGTCTCCAGAAATGGTCTGGAGAAGAGAGGAGGGGATAGGGTCGAGCGGGCAGGTTGTTGGGCGGCCGGCCGTCACAAGACGCGAGATTTCATCTGGAGAGAGAGGGGAGAAAGAGGTCAGAGCACAGGGTAGGGCAGTGTGAGCAGAACCAGCGGTGTCGTTTGACTTAGCAAACGAGGATCGGATGTCGTCGACCTTCTTTTCAAAATGGTTGACGAAGTCATCTGCAGAGAGGGAGGAGGGGGGGGAGGGGGAGAAGGATTCAGGAGGGAGGAGAAGGTGGCAAAGAGCTTCCTAGGGTTAGAGGCAGATGCTTGGAATTTAGAGTGGTAGAACGTGGCTTTAGCAGCAGAGACAGAGGAGGAAAATGTAGAGAGGAGGGAGTGAAAGGATGCCAGGTCCGCAGGGAGGCGAGTTTTCCTCCATTTCCGCTCGGCTGCCCGGAGCCCTGTTCTGTGAGCTCGCAATGAGTCGTCAAGCCACGGAGCGGGAGGGGAGGACCGAGCCGGCCTGGAAGATAGGGGACATAGAGACTCAAAGGATGCAGAAAGGGAGGAGAGGAGGGTTGAGGAGGCAGAATCAGGAGATAGGTTGGAGAAGGTTTGAGCAGAGGGAAGAGATGATAGGATGGAAGAGGAGAGAGTAGCGGGGGAGAGAGAGCGAAGGTTGGGACGGCGCGATACCATCCGAGTAGGGGCAGTGTGGGAAGTGTTGGATGAGAGCGAGAGGGAAAAGGATACAAGGTAGTGGTCGGAGACTTGGAGGGGAGTTGCAATGAGGTTAGTGGAAAAACAGCATCTAGTAAAGATGAGGTCGAGCGTATTGCCTGCCTTGTGAGTAGGGGGGGAAGGTGAGAGGGTGAGGTCAAAAGAGGAGAGGAGTGGAAAGGAGGCAGAGAGGAATGAGTCAAAGGTAGACGTGGGGAGGTTAAAGTCGCCCAGAACTGTGAGAGGTGAGCCGTCCTCAGGAAAGGAGCGTATCAAGGCATCAAGCTCATTGATGAACTCTCCGAGGGACCTGGAGGGCGATAAATGATAAGGATGTTAAGCTTGAAAGGGCTGGTAACTGTGACAGCATGAAATTCAAAGGAGGCGATAGACAGATGGGTAAGGGGAGAAAGAGAGAATGACCACTTGGGAGAGATAAGGATCCCGATGCCACCACCCCGCTGACCAGAAGCTCTCGGGGTGTGCGAGAACACGTGGGCGGACGAAGAGAGAGCAGTAGGAGTAGCAGTGTTATCTGTGGTGATCCATGTTTCTGTCAGTGCTAAGAAGTCGAGGGACTGGAGGGAGGCATAGGCTGAGATGAACTCTGCCTTGTTGGCTGCAGATCGGCAGTTCCAGAGGCTACCGGAGACCTGGAACTCCACGTGGGTCGTGCGCGCTGGGACCACCAGATTAGGGTGGCAGCGGCCACGCGGTGTGGAGCGTTTGTATGGTCTGTGCAGAGAGGAGAGAACAGGGATAGACAGACACATAGTTGACAGGCTACAGAAGAGGCTACGCTAATGCAAGGAGATTGGAATGACAAGTGGACTACACGTCTCAAATGTTCAGAAAGTTAAGCTTACGTAGCAAGAATCTTATTGACTAAAATGATTAAAATGATACAGTACTGCTGAAGTAGGCTAGCTGGCAGTGGCTGCGTTGTTGACTTTGTAGGCTAGCTGGCAGTGACTGCGTTGTTGACACTACACTAATCAAGTCGTTCCGTTGAGTGTAATAGTTTCTACAGTGCTGCTATTCGGGGGCTAGCTGGCTAGCTAGTAGTGTTGTTTACGTTACGTTGCGTTAAAAGAACGACAATAGCTGGCTAGCTAACCTAGAAAATCGCTCTAGACTACACAATTATCTTTGATACACAGACGGCTATGTAGCTAGCTATGTAGCTAGCTACGATCAAACAAATCAAACCGTTGTGCTGTAATGAAATGAAATGAAAAATGTGATACTACCTGTGGAGCGAAGCGGAATGCGACCGGGTTGTTGAGTGCGGAAGTTCTATTCAGTAGACGTTGGCTAGCTGTTGGCTAGCTAGCAGTGTCTCCTACGTTAAGGACGACAAATAGCTGGCTAGCTAACCTCGGTAAATTAAGATAATCACTCTAAGACTACACGCTCTAAACTACACAATTATCTTGGATACGAAGACAGCAAAGACAACTATGTAGCTAGCTAACACTACACTAATCAAGTCGTTCAGTTGAGTGTAATAGTTTCTACAGTGCTGCTATTCGGTAGACGGTGGACGTATGCTAGCTGGCTAGCTGCTGGGCAGATAGCAGTGTAGACTACGTTAGGACGACGAAATACGAAGTTGCAATAGAAGTGCTGACTGTTTCACTTTGTTGTCCTCTTTCTTTTCCTTTTTCTTCTGTCCTTCATTTGTCCTTATTTTGTCTTCCTTTCTTCTGTTAACTAGATATTTTTTGTTGTTATTCTTTGTAAGCTAGCTATCTTCTTCCAGGAGAGTCCCTAGCAACTGCTTAGCAACAAGTAAACAATTCTGCTAGCAATTCAGCTAGCTAAGATAACTGTACAATTTTATGAAAAATAGTTAATTTGTCAAAAGCCTGTCTTTTTTGGTTTGTTCCTTGTTTTGTCTTCTATTGAGTCTTGCAGTGTTCTCTTGATTTTTTTGATGTACTTCACTCTAAAAAAACATTTAAATCTCAATATATACAGGAGCTCATTTTTCAGCAGCTGCTCAATTTAGAACTCCGGAATAAGTTATATATATTAGGAAGGTGTTCCTAATGTTTGGTATACTCTGTGCACAAGTGTGTATTATGCGCATGTGTGAATCGGAAATGTATTGTATGCATATCCCATCTCCCCTTAAGACAACCTCGGAGAGTGGGGTCACTGCCAAGGTCAGTCATTATCAATGGTGACCCTGGAGCAATTAGGGTTAAGTGCCTTGCTCAAGGGCACCAATAGATTATTCACCCTGGCTGGGATTCAAACCTGCAACTTTCAGTTACTGGCCCCTGTCGCTCTAACCACTAGGCTACCTGCCGCCAGCATCGGCCAACGTGGGGTTCGAATCCACAACAGGTTCCTGACGTTGAAGGACACTGAAACTGTGCGCCAGAGATAACTTATCCCAGCTATGAAAGCTGCCAGAGAGCTTGGAAACATTGCTTACATCCTCTTTGACAGGCTTATTGTCCAGCCTCCCTCCCAAAAGCCGGGGAGTAGTCAAGTTTTCGGATCAGTAACTTTCAGCCCAACATCAGATACACACACACACACACACACACACACACACACACACACACACACACACACACACACACACACACACACACACACACACACACACACACACACACACACACACACACACACACACACACACACACACACACACACACACACACACACACACACACACATGCCTGATTGACTATGTTTTTATTGTAATTTTATAGTTTTTTGCTCCATATGATGTCTTCCTCCGATCAGCTACCCAGGAGTTAAATAAATTGAAATGTATTTATAAAGCCCTTTTTACATCAGCAGATGTCACAGAGGGCTTATAAAGGACCTAACCTAAAACCCCAAAGAGCCAGCAATACAGATGTAGAAGCACAGTGGCTAGGAAAAACTCCCTAGAACGCCATGAACCTAGGAAGAAACCTAGAGAGGAACCAGGCTCTGAGAAGTGGCCAGTCCTCTTCTGGATGTGCCAGGGGGAGATTATAAGGCTACATGGCCATTAAGCAGATAATTATTCAAGATATTCAAATGTTCATAGATGACCAGCAGGGTCAAACAGTGGTTGCAGAGTGTGCAACAGGTCAGTACCTCAGGAATAAATGTCAGTTGGCTTTTCATAGCAGACCATTCAAAGGTTGAGAGAGCAGGTGCAGTAGAAAGGGAGGGAGAGAGAGAGAGAGAGTGGAGAGGGAGAGAGAGGGTCGAAAACAGCAGGTCCGGGACAAGGTAGCATATCCGGTGGACTGGTCAAAGGTTCCATAGCTGCAGGCAGAACAGCATAAACTTGATCAGCTGCATGGCCAGGTGGACTGGGGATGGGTACAGCCAGGAGTCGTCAGGCCAGGTGGTCCTGAGGCATGGTCCTAGGACTCAGATCCTCTGGGAGGGGGAGAGAAAGAGATGGGAGAATTAGAGGGAGCAAATTGTCTGTTCAGTCAGTTAAAACTCACAGTTCAAAAACCCATAGATACCCCACAAGACACACAATCAGGGGTATCTCACAGTCCCAAACAGAGGCTGGTAGACACGAAGTACTGTGTAGTGCAATGATTTCATGGAATTTACTTCCACCTCGGGTAACTCAGGCAAGCAATAACATCATTTTTTTTTTAAATGATAAAACAACACCTCAAGGAACAACGCGGACTGTGAAGAGATACACACACACACACACACACACACACACACACACACACACACACACACACACACACACACACACACACACACACACACACACACACACACACACACACACACACACACACACACACACACACACACACACACACACACACACAATACACATACACACATAATATTCTTAGCATTCTTATTTTTTTCCTTAAAAAAAAAAGTAGTCGTTGTTCTCCGCAGTGTTCTTAGTTTAAATTAGTTTTGCTGTTCCTCTCCATTAGTGTTGTGTATTATGCCATGTTCTTTGTTTTGTGTGGACACCAGGAACAAAGGAGCTGCTTCTTCAACAGATAATGAGGATCTGAATAAAAATCCTAAAAACACCATATTTGCCTCACTATTTGCCTCCTCTGTACTTAAAAATAAAAATATTTGAAAATAAGGGCTCCTTACTTTTCACTCCCTCTGTTAATGCAATGCATTAATTACATCTGCAGTTTGATGGAGGTGTTACCCAACAGTAAACTGATCATTAGCAAGCTCAATTAAGACAACACAGGGCTCCGCTCAGGGACCAAGGGGCCTCAGTGCTCAAGCTCCTCACTACTACACTAGCACTCTGCCTCAAAGACACAATGGGAAAAAGGATGAAACAAAGGATCATGCATAAGTAAAGATGAAGAGTATACAATTAGCATGCATACAATTAGGGACAATTATCCCTGGGCCAGTGATAAGTTTCAGTTCCACCATGCATTTCATAAAATCTTCTTCTGTTTCTCAGACCTGCTGTGGTGCTGATAATGTCATGTTTTGTCTTATATTGTCTTGTCATTTTGCTTTTCCTTCTGTTCGTTTTCCCCCTGCTGGTCTTTTTAGGTTCGTTCCCCTTTTTCTCTCTCCCTTCCTCTCTCTCTTCTCTCTATCGTTCCGTTCCTGCTCCCAGCTGTTCCTATTCCCCTAATCAATCATTTAGTCTTCCCACACCTGTTCCCTATCTTTTCCCCTGATTAGAGTCCCTATTTCTCCCCTTGTTTTCCGTTTCTGTCCTGTCGGATCCTTGTATATTGTTCACCGTGCTGTGTCTTTGTATCGCCCTGTCGTGTCGTGTTTCCCTCAGATGCTGCGTGGTGAGCAGGTGTCTGAGTCTGCTACGGTCAAGTGCCTTCCCGAGGCAACCTGCAGTTTATTATCGAGTCTCCAGTCAGTTCTCGTGATTACGAGTGAAATTGTTTTTATGCTTTATTTACCGCTCCGATTTGTCTAGGAGTATTGCTATTTCCTTAAACTGGATTAAAGACTCTGTTTTCGCCAAGTCGCTTTTGGGTCCTCATTCACCTGCATAACAGAAGGATCCGACCAAAGAATGGACCCAGCGACTACAGACGCTTGTAACACTGCCGTCGAGATCCAAGGAGCCATGCTCGGCAGACACGAGCAGGAATTGTCTGCTGCTCGTCATGCCATGGAGAACCTGGCCGCTCAGGTTTCCGACCTCTCTGGACAGTTCCAGAGTCTTCGTCTCGTGCCACCTGTTACTTCCTGGTCTGCCGAGCCTCCGGAACCTAGGGTTAATAACCCACCTTGCTATTCCGGGCAGCCCAAGGAGTGCCGCTCCTTTCTCACCCAGTGTGATATTGTGTTCTCTCTCCAACCCAACACATACTCTAGAGAGAGCTCGGGTTGCTTACGTCATTTCACTCCTTACTGGCCGGGCTCGAGAGTGGGGCACAGCTATCTGGGAGGCAAGGGCTGATTGTTCAAACAATTACCAGAACTTTAAAGAGGAGATGATTCGGGTTTTTGACCGTTCAGTTTTTGGTAGGGAGGCTTCTAGGGCCCTGGCTTCCCTATGCCAAGGTGATCGATCCATAACGGATTACTCTATAGAGTTTCGCACTCTTGCTGCCTCTAGTGACTGGAACGAGCCGGCGCTGCTCGCTCGTTTTCTGGAGGGACTCCACGCAGTGGTCAAAGATGAGATTCTCTCCCGGGAGGTTCCTTCCAGTGTGGACTCTTTGATTGCTCTCGCCATCCTCATAGAACGACGGGTAGATCTTCGTCACCAAGCTCGTGGAAGAGAGCTCGCGTCAACGGTGTTTCCCTGCTCCGCATCGCAACCATCTCCCTCCTCTGGCTCAGAGACTGAGCCCATGCAGCTGGGAGGTATTCGCATCTCGACTAAGGAGAGGGAACGGAGGATCACCAACCGCCTGTGCCTCTATTGCGGATTTGATGGACATTTTGTCAATTCATGTCCAGTAAAAGCCAGAGCTCATCAGTAAGCGGAGGGCTACTGGTGAGCGCTACTACTCAGGTCTCTCCATCTAGATCCTGTACTACTATGTCGGTCCATCTACGCTGGACCGGTTCGGGTGCTACATGCAGTGCCTTGATAGACTCTGGGGCTGAGGGTTGTTTCATGGACGAAGCATGGGCTCGGAAACATGACATTCCTTTCAGACAGTTAGACAAGCCTACGCCCATGTTCGCCTTAGATGGTAGTCATCTTCCCAGTATCAGATTTGAGACACTACCTTTAACCCTCACAGTATCTGGTAACCACAGTGAGACTATTTCTTTTTTTTATCTTTCGTTCACCTTTTACACCTGTTGTTTTGGGTCATCCCTGGCTAGTATGTCATAATCCTTCTATTAATTGGTCTAGTAATTCTATCCTATCCTGGAACGTTTCTTGTCATGTGAAGTGTTCAATGTCTGCCATCCCTCCCATTTCTTCTATCCCCACTTCTCAGGAGGAACCTGGCGATTTGACAGGAGTGCCGGAGGAATATCATGATCTGCGCACGGTCTTCAGTCGGTCCCGAGCCAACTCCCTTCCTCCTCACCGGTCGTATGATTGTAGTATTGATCTCCTTCCGGGGACCACTCCTCCTCGGGGTAGACTATACTCTCTGTCGGCTCCCGAACGTAAGGCTCTCGAGGATTATTTGTCTGTGTCTCTTGACGCCGGTACCATAGTGCCTTCTTCCTCTCCGGCCGGGCGGGGTTTTTTTGTTAAGAAAAAGGACGGTACTCTGCGCCCCTGCGTGGATTATCGAGGGCTGAATGACATAACGGTTAAGAATCGTTATCCGCTTCCCCTTATGTCATCAGCCTTCGAGATTCTGCAGGGAGCCAGGTGCTTTACTAAGTTGGACCTTCGTAACGCTTACCATCTCGTGCGCATCAGAGAGGGGGACGAGTGGAAAACGGCGTTTAACACTCCGTTAGGGCATTTTGAGTACCGGGTTCTGCCGTTTGGTCTCGCCAATGCGCCAGCTGTTTTTCAGGTTAATGATGTTCTGAGAGACATGCTGAACATCTTTGTTTTTGTCTACCTTGACGATATCCTGATTTTTTCACCGTCACTCGAGATTCATGTTCAGCACGTTCGACGTGTTCTCCAGCGCCTTTTAGAGAATTGTCTCTACGTGAAGGCTGAGAAGTGCTCTTTTCATGTCTCCTCCGTTACTTTTCTCGGTTCCGTTATTTCCGCTGAAGGCATTCAGATGGATTCCGCTAAGGTCCAAGTTGTCAGTGAGTGGCCCGTTCCAAGGTCACGTGTCGAGTTGCAGCGCTTTCTAGGTTTCGCTAATTTCTATCGGCGTTTCATTCGTAATTTCGGTCAAGTTGCTGCCCCTCTCACAGCTCTTACTTCTGTCAAGACGTGTTTTAAGTGGTCAGGTTCCGCCCAGGGAGCTTTTGATCTTCTAAAAGAACGTTTTACGTCCGCTCCTATCCTCGTTACTCCTGACGTCACTAGACAATTCATTGTCGAGGTTGACGCTTCAGAGGTAGGCGTGGGAGCCATTCTATCCCAGCGCTTCCAGTCTGACGATAAGGTTCATCCTTGCGCTTATTTTTCTCATCGCCTGTCGCCATCTGAACGCAACTATGATGTGGGTAACCGCGAACTGCTCGCCATCCGCTTAGCCCTAGGCGAATGGCGACAGTGGTTGGAGGGGCGACCGTTCCTTTGTCGTTTGGACAGACCATAAGAACCTTGAGTACATCCGTTCTGCCAAACGACTTAATGCTCGTCAAGCTCGTTGGGCGTTATTTTTCGCTCGTTTCGAGTTTGTGATTTCTTACCGTCCGGGTAGCAAGAACACCAAGCCTGATGCCTTATCCCATCTTTTTAGTTCTTCTGTGGCTTCTACTGATCCCGAGGGGATTCTTCCTTATGGGCGTGTTGTCGGGTTGACAGTCTGGGAATTGAAAGACAGGTTAAGCAAGCACTCACGCACACTGCGTCGCCGCGCGCTTGTCCTAGTAACCTTCTTTTCGTTCCTGTTTCCACTCGTCTGGCTGTTCTTCAGTGGGCTCACTCTGCCAAGTTAGCTGGTCATCCCGGTGTTCGAGGCACTCTTGCTTCTATTCGCCAGCGCTTTTGGTGGCCGACTCAGGAGCGTGACACGCGCCGTTTCGTGGCTGCTTGTTCGGACTGCGCGCAGACTAAGTCAGGTAACTCTCCTCCTGCCGGTCGTCTCAGACCGCTCCCCATTCCTTCTCGACCATGGTCTCACATCGCCCTAGACTTCATTACCGGTCTGCCTTTGTCTGCGGGGAAGACTGTGATTCTTACGGTTGTCGATAGGTTCTCTAAGGTGGCACATTTCATTCCTCTCGCTAAACTTCCTTCCGCTAAGGAGACGGCACAAATCATCATCGAGAATGTGTTCAGAATTCATGGCCTCCCGTTAGACGCCGTTTCAGACAGAGGTCCGCAATTCACGTCACAGTTTTGGAGGGAGTTCTGTCGTTTGATTGGTGCGTCCGTCAGTCTCTCTTCCGGGTTTCATCCCCAGTCTAACGGTCAAGCAGAGAGGGCCAGTCAGACGATTGGTCGCATACTACGCAGCCTTTCTTTCAGAAACCCTGCGTCTTGGGCAGAACAGCTCCCTGGGCAGAATACGCTCACAACTCGCTTCCTTCGTCTGCTACCGGGTTATCTCCGTTTCAGAGTAGTCTGGGTTACCAGCCTCCTCTGTTCTCATCCCAGCTTGCCGAGTCCAGCGTTCCCTCCGCTCAGCGTTTGTCCAACGTTGTGAGCGCACCTGGAGGAGGGTGAGGTCTGCACTTTGCCGTTACAGGGCACAGACTGTGAGAGCCGCCAATAAACGTAGGATTAAGAGTCCAAGGTATTGTTGCGGCCAGAGAGTGTGGCTTTCCACTCGCAACCTTCCTCTTACGACAGCTTCTCGTAAGTTGACTCCGCGGTTCATTGGTCCGTTCCGTGTCTCCCAGGTCGTCAATCCTGTCGCTGTGCGACTGCTTCTTCCGCGACATCTTCGTCGCGTCCATCCTGTCTTCCATGTCTCCTGTGTCAAGCCCTTTCTTCGCACCCCGTTCGTTTTCCCTCCCCCTCCCGTCCTTGTCGAGAGCGCACCTATTTACAAGGTACGTAGGATCATGGACATGCGTTCTCGGGGACGGGGTCACCAATACTTAGTGGATTGGGAGGGTTACGGTCCTGAGGAGAGGAGTTGGGTTCCGTCTCGGGACGTGCTGGACCGTTCACTGATTGATGATTTCCTCCGTTGCCGCCAGGATTCCTCCTCGAGTGCGCCAGGAGGCGCTCGGTGAGTGGGGGGGTACTGTCATGTTTTGTCTTATATTGTCTTGTCATTTTGCTTTTCCTTCTGTTCATTTTCCCCCTGCTGGTCTTTTTAGGTTCGTTCCCCTTTTTGTCTCTCTCTTCCTCTCTCTCTTCTCTCTATCGTTCCGTTCCTGCTCCCAGCTGTTCCTATTCCCCTAATCAATCATTTAGTCTTCCCACACCTGTTCCCTATCTTTTCCCCTGATTAGAGTCCCTATTTCTCCCCTTGTTTTCCGTTTCTGTCCTGTCGGATCCTTGTATATTGTTCACCGTGCTGTGTCTTTGTATCGCCCTGTCGTGTCGTGTTTCCCTCAGATGCTGCGTGGTGAGCAGGTGTCTGAGTCTGCTACGGTCAAGTGCCTTCCCGAGGCAACCTGCAGTTTATTATCGAGTCTCCAGTCAGTTCTCGTGATTACGAGTGAAATTGTTTTTATGCTTTATTTACCGCTCAGATTTGTCTAGGAGTATTGCTATTTCCTTAAACTGGATTAAAGACTCTGTTTTCGCCAAGTCGCTTTTGGGTCCTCATTCACCTGCATAACAGAGAGGAGTGTACAGGGAGGAAGTGGCACTACATAATGAACAGTGGCGACCCATCATTAAGGGCAGGTGGAGCAGAGCGTCACCCGTTTTGCATGTTATTTTGGCATTAATATGGGTCACATATCAGTTTGCAAACAATGTAAAAACGTTTTCATTGAGTTAATAAAGCTGCATACAGACATGGTCTATTTTTTTACTTTCTTGAGTAAGGCAGCTCCAAAATGCAGGTGTTTCAGCCTAGCTCAGTGCTTTCTGTGGTGGGGGGGAAGGCAACGGAAAATACAGAGCGTAGGGGTTGGTAATCTTCTCTAGTTGCGCCGTGGTTAGTTCAGTGTTCTGTCACTCATGGGGACACTATGCAAAATGTGCTGCCATAGATTTACATTAGAAGTGCCCATCCAAGAAGGCTCAAGGTCATTGACCACAGATAAAATCATGTCAAATCACTTTATATCTACCGTAACTTTGATTGGACTGATCGTGTCAACATTATACTTTCAAAATCTTAGCTAGCAAGCCAGACAAGCAGTCATTATCATGAAACACATCGACAATCAACTAGCAAATCCTTTTCAATGCTTGTCATATGAAGAAAAATTGCAAATAAAAAGTATTGGTACTCATCGGCCATTGGACATAAACAAAGCAAATGTTGCAAATTCAACAATGAGTGGTTTGAAAGGAATTAGGGGCTAACTGCAAAGCAATCACTAGCCTGCTATTCAGTGGAGAGGGTGTGGTCCAAGTCTGGGATTAAGGTTCTCTTTTCCAAGCTTAAAAGGATTAACATTTACACTCATCACCATGGGCCAGAAAAGGCTGAATACATTGGTCATGCTGCCAATCCAGCATGACTTCTGCTGCGTTCAAAACAACTGGAAACTCGGAACTGGGAAATCTCAAACTTCAGTGAGTTTAAGACAACTGGGAACTGGGAAAAAAAAGCTCAGACTGGGGAAATACGTTTTGAACGGTCATCCATGTCGGAATTCTAAGTCGGGAACTCTGACCTCTCTTTAGAGCTCCGACCTGAAGATTACTGACTTCATGATTCAACGTTGTTTTTTCAGAGTTAACTCCCAGTTGTCTTGAATGCACCATAAATCCAGAGAATGCCAGACTTTGGTGCACATGTACCCTATAGCCTGTTTTAGAGAAATGTCATCACCAAATATTGTAAGAGCTTTCATTGTCTGCTCATATGCCCCTTTTATTTAGCCAACGGTTCTGACTTGGTGTACAGGGAGAATACTGGAAGAATGGCCCATGTTCTGAATTCTATTGCTGTACATTTCAAAAGTTATATTGACTACATCCGTCTTAGCTTGCTCATTATTGTCTTAATCGAAATGGCGGCTTGCCTCTTATCCCCTTCTCGATCCCTTATGCCATAGTTTGTACATTTCAATTGTCAGTAGAAACCACATTTGTTTAAGCAAATCTACCAGATCAGCTATGTTTTTTAAAAAGGCAGTAAATGAGGCTGAAGGAACTGCCAGGACAAAGCTCCTCTGAAAGCCAGGTGGAGTGGTGGTAAGGACTCACTCCATGATGCTGAAAAGAAAGTTCTACTTTTGGGACAGCTTTATGTGAGCCCTAACAGTTTGTGGGCACCGTTTGCCACCGTTTTAGTGCAATTAATGTATTGTTTAGTGTTGTGTTGTGTAGTGGCTTTGATACCATGCATCTACTTTTGGGAGTTTGCCCCACCAAGATGTACATGCTAAAATAGCCACTGATAATGGACCCCATAAACAGCTTGAATTAACATGATACAATTACATTTGATCATCCTCATTAGGCAGGGAGGAGAACATTAGCAAAGAAAGGTTTGGGTTACCTACCCAAAGTTAGAATCTCTCTTGAATGGCTGGTGAATTCAATTGAAGACAAGTTCCTGTGCTTGGCCCTCCTATGTTGAACATAATAAACGGCTCTCTATCCACCGGATGTGTACCGAACTCACTAAAAGTGGCAGTAATAAAGCCTCTCTTGAAAAAGCCAAACCTTGACCCAGAAAATATAAAAAACTATCGGCCTATATCGAAACTTCCATTCCTCTCAATTTTTTTTTAGAAAAGGCTGTCACTGCCTTCCTGAAGACAAACAATGTATACGAAATGCTTCAGTCTGGTTTTAGATCCCATCATAGCACTGAGACTGCACTTGTGAAGGTGAGAAAGGACATTTTTAATGGCATCAGACCGAGGCTCTGCATCTGTCCTCGTGTTCCTAGACCTTAGTGCTGTTTTTGATACCATCGATCACCACATTCTTTTGGAGAGATTGGAAACTCAAATTGGTCTACACGGAGAAGTTCTGGCCTGGTTTAGATCTTATCTGTCGGAAAGATATCAGTATGTCTCTGTGAATGGTTTGTCCTCTGACAAATCAACTGTAAATTTCGGTCTTCCTCAAGGTTCCTTTTTAGGACCACTTTTGTTTTCACTATATATTTTACCTCTTGGGGATGTCATTCGAAAACATAATGTTAACTTTCACTGCTATGCAGATGACACACAGCTGTACATTTCAATGAAACATGGTGAAGCCCCAAAATTGCCCTCGCTAGAAGCCTGTGTTTCAGACATAAGCAAGTGGATGGCTGCAAACTTTCTACTTTTAAACTCGTTACTCTGGACCCTGATCTCTCTTTTGACGAACATATCAAGACTGTTTCAAGGACAACTTTTTTCCATCTACGGAACAGTGCAAAAATCAGAAACTTTCTGTCCAATAATGATGCAGAAAAATGTATCCATGCTTTTGTTACGTCTAGGTTAGACTACTGCAATGCTGTACTTTCCAGCTACCTGTATAAAGCACTAAATAAACTTCAGTTAGTGCTAAATACGGCTGCTAGAATCCTGACTAAAACCCCCAAAATGGTTCATATTACTCCAGTGCTAGCCTCCCTACACTGGCTTCATGTCAAGGCAAGGGCTGATTTCAAGGTTTTACTGCTAACCTATAAAGCATTACATGGGCTTGCTCCTACCTATCTCTCTGATTTGGTCCTGCCGTACATACCTACACGTACGCTACGGTCACAAGACGCAGGCCTCTTCATTGTCCCTAGAATTTCTAAGCAAACAGATGGAGGCAGGGCTTTCTCCTATAGAGCTCCATTTTTATGGAATGGTCTGCCTACCCAAACTCAGTCTCAACCTTTATGTCTTTACTGAAGACTCATCTCTTCAGTGGGTCATATGATTGAGTGTACTCTTGCCCAGGAGTGTGAAGGTGAACGGAAAGGCTCTGGAGCAACGGACCGCCCTTGCTGTCTCTGCCTGGCCGGTTCCCCTCTTTTCACTGTTATTCTCTGCCTCTAACCCTATTACAGGGGCTGAGTCACTGGCTTACTGGTGCTCTTTCATGCCGTCCCTAGGAGGGGTGCGTCACTTGAGTGGGTTGAGTCACTGATGTGATCTTCCTGTCTGGGTTGGCGTCCCCCCTTGGGTTGTGCCGTGGCGGAGATCTTTGTGGGCTATACTCGGCCTTGTGTCAGGATGGTAAGTTGGTGTTTGAAGATATCCCTCTAGTGGTGTGGGGGCTGTGCTTTGGCAAAGTGGGTGGGGTTATATCCTTCCTGTTTGGCCCTGTCCAGGGGTATCATCGGATGGGTCCACAGTGTCTCCTGACCCGTCCTGTCTCAGCCTCCAGTATTTATGCTGCAGTAGTTTATGTGTCGGGGGGCTGTTTGAGCATAACTACTTGTGTAGGCCCCTCTCTTTTGACAAGGGCTGTGTGTTTCAATAATCTCTCTCTTCCTGAAGTGTGCACTCATTCACTGCTCCACACAAATTTAAAAGCATTGGATTGGTGTTGGAATGGGCTAGGGAGAGGGAGTTTCAATATTCCAGCCATTCCGTTTCAAATAAATAAAGGGAAGTGAACAAGTGCACACTTTGGGAGAAAGGAGAGATTATGCAACCATAGAGGGAGGTAAGTGTAGCATTCAGACATGTAATTACATCACGTCCAATAATGTTTCACACATTTGCAACGCTGCAACAGGATGCACCTTCCTTTGGCAGTGCACGGCAGTCCAAATGAAATTACACAAACCAAATTGCCTTTTCTAAACAGTTGTTTTTTCCGTTAGGAGCAGGATGGGACATCTGAGTATGCTTCTGTCCTCCATTACCAGGGACTGCGCTGTAATTGAAGCACGCACGCGCTCCCACACACACAGTCTTGTACAGCTAACCTTGTGGGGACATACAATTCAGTCCCATTCAAAATCATATTTTCCTATAACCCTAACCTGTACTCTTACCCTAACCCTAGCTCCTAACCCTAATCCTTTAACAAACCCTAGCTCATAACCCTAAACCTTAACATAATTCTAACCCTAAGACCACTAATTCTAACCTTGACCCGAAACCCCTTAGAAATAGCATTTGACCTTATGGGAACTAACAAAATGAATGTCCCCAGTTGGTCAAATACTTGTTTGTTTACTATTCTTGAATAGTTAAACACATCCACAAAAGAATAGTTAAACACATCCACACACACACACACAAACAAACAGCTCTCTCTGCGCACACGCACACAAACACACACGCACAGCTCCCTCTGCCATCACATTCAGCCGACCATGTGCCCGTCCAAGAAGGATTTAACTCAGGGATAAAGAGAAGGAGCTACAGTATCTGTCTCAGCACCTGCTAAATCAAACAGACTCATCCCCAGCACATAAATTCTCTCCTTTATTCAAAGAAAAAATACAAAACATGCAGTAATTGAAATTGACACCGAGGATATAGTCGTGTTAGGGATCATTAAGAGCACCATACTGAACAAGTGATCTCCTTTCAATGTCATTCATTCCACCTCAAGCTAAGGCTACGCTCAAACACAAATACATAAGAGGAGTTGGCAGCAGCACAATCTCATTGAACCCTTTAGAACCCATAGCGACCGTCAACCGCCTTTCTTTAAATGACTATAGCAGGAGCAAACGGCCTTGGTTTTAGGGTAGTAGATGCCCACGCAGCGGAGCTCATGTGATGAGTTGCATATTTGTTTACATAGCTAGCTAACACATTGCTTGTTTTGTCCTGTTTCAACCGATACAATTCATTTGGAAACTGTCCCAGCTTCTAAACTAATCAGTTAACATTGGCAAACTCTGTAGTTAGTCTGTCATTGGAGTTGACTGGAGGAGAGAGAGACAGAGTGTCTGTGTGTCTGTCTGTGTGGAATGGGAGGCCTGTAACTATCACACAATTTATTATGGAAACCCATTATTAGGAACAGAGTATGTGTATGGTTGAGAAAAAGATAGACAGTGTGAGAGGGAGAGTGAGATTATGTTCCTGACCTCCTCTCCTCTTCCTCTTTTACACTAGGTCAGTGAAAGTGAGGGAAGCGATGTGGAGAGTTAGGGCTCAGCAGCAAAAGGCAGGGAGTAGCAATACCAGGCTATTGTTTAAGGATAGTGCACAACAACAAAACACTTACCACAGCAACTGGTTTGATACACTGATGCAATCTTGTGGACAACATCTAACTTAGACCTATAATCCTATCTCAATGAATGGCCTTTCTCTTGCATTTCAAAGATGATGGAAACAAATCAAATAGAAAAGTTTTTCAAAATCAATGTGTTTTCTTCTCATTACTTTCACATTTCCACAAACTTCAAATCCTTGCTTCAGGTCCTGATCTACAGCCAGTTAGATTTGGGTATGTCATTTTAGGCAAATATTTAAAAAAAGGGTCCGATCCTTAAGAGGATAAATTATTAAACTTGGTACATTTTGAGTAATTTAGTCAAATGTACTACAATTTAAATACTCTAGTTTTTTTGTTGTGTTGTGTGTTAATAGTTTTGTGTCTAGTGACTGGCTTTACCCGATGGTAGACAAAATTAGTGTTATTCCTATTGACATGAATTAACGAACTGGCTGTGCTCGTTAAAAGTAAGTTAACTTGTAATTGTCATTTGTTCTTTGTTTTTGAGCTATGTCTGTGTGTTTGAAATGTGTGAGAAAATAAGTTTAATCTTGAAAATTCTCATTAATCCAAAGCAGCATTCTAGAATTCTATTGGGGTCTAAAGGGTTAAGAGAGAGTAGGGAAAATAAGTCTCAGCAGCTGTGACTGGGCTGCATTCCGTCTCGATTTCTACAGGTGTTTCATCACAGGTCAACTCTGACGAGCAGCATAGAAAAATTAAATCAACATCTTTTTCAATCTGCAAATGGTGGCTTTTTACGATGGGCTGTGTACTTTGTGTACTGTACTTAGTGCCACTGCACCACAGAGGCAATGAATAACATAAACTGCTGTTACAAGTACACATCAGGAATATGGGAGGAAAATAAAAGTACTCTGAGTACTCTGGCTCCTGGAGCAAGAAGTTCCAGCTGGAGAACTATAAAAGCACAATGGCAGCTCCTTGCCTATTGTTTATGTAATCAGGAAATAAGTCTTTAATGTTTACAGTCAGAGGAACCATTAGCCAATGACGTTTTTACAGTAAGGGAGAAAGTCTTCAAATGACACACACTTTCAGGTTACAAGGCCTGTTAAACTCAGCCACACTTGTACACAAACACGTACAGTGCACGTACACGATAAGGGGGCCTTCTCAATGTGCACAGATCCAATCAGTTTTCCACGTTTATTAAATGTCGTCACATTGCATCTTTGGGTTGAAATGACCTAACTCGTAAAACTCTTTCATTAATAACTTCACAGTCTACCCTCAAGTCATTTATTTCCTGGAGCAACAATAATTGATTTCAGCTTACAGAGGCAAAAATCACTTCTCTAACGGTTACCGGCTGCAAAGTCAGACTATATGCAAATGGTCCCGTATCTCCAGTTTTGTGATTGTCATTGCTAAACATACACTCGGAAATAGCCCATCCCAAGTGTATCTTTCAAGTTTGTCATCCATCAGAATTCTCGAGGACTGTAGCATCAAACAACAATTCAAGTATGTCATGAAGAGTAGATACTTTAGAGGAGACAGCAAACAATATGCACTTTTGTCCTCAGCCTATAGGAGTTATAAATACATTGGCTCCGAGGAAGACACTGCTCTCAGAATAACAGACAGAATAGTGAATCGGTGACGTACAAAGGTGTGCGTGCGCACACACAAACACACACACACACACACAGTTGGAGTCAGAAGTATACATACACTTAGGTTGGAGTCATTAAAACTCATTTTTCAACCACTCCACAAATGTATTGTTAATTAACAAACTATAGTTTTGGAAGGTTGGTTAGGACATACTTTGTGCATGACACAAGTCATTTGTCCAACAATTGATTACAGACAGATTATTTCACTTATAATTCACTTAATCAGTATTCCAGTGGGTCAGAAGTTTACGTACACTAAGTTGACTGTGCCTTTAAACAGCTTTGGAAATTCCAGAAAATGATGTCATGGTTTTAGAAGCCTCTGATAGGCTAATTGGCAACATTTGAGTCAATTGGAGGTGTACCTGTGGATGTATTTAAAGGCCTACCTTCAAACTCTGTGCCTCTTTGCTTGACATCATGGGAAAATCAAAAGAAATCAGCCAAGACCTCAGAAAACAAATTGTAGACCTCCACAAGTCTGGTTTATCCTTGGGAGCAATTTCCAAACTCCTGTGGGTAGCACGTTCATCTGTACAAACAATAGTACGCAAGTATAAACACCATGGGACCACGCATCCGTCATACCGCTCAGGAAGGTGACATGTTCTGTCTCCTAAAGATAAACATACTTTGGTGTGAAAAGTGCAAATCAATCCCAGAACAGCAGCAAAGGACCTTGTGAAGATGCTGCAGGAAACGGGTACAAAAGTATCTATATCCACAGTAAAACGAGTCCTATATCAACATAACCTGAAAGACCGCTCAGCAAGGAAGAAGCCACTGCTCCAAAACCACAATAAAAAAGTGACTACGGTTTGCAACTGCACATGTGGACAAACATCGTACTTTTTGGTCCACTGGTCTGATGAAACAAAAATAGAACTGTTTGCCATAATGACCATCGTTATGTTTGGAGGAAAAAGGGGGAGGCTTGCAAGCCGAAGACACCATCCCAACTGTGAAGCATGGGGGTGTCAGCATCATGTTTTGGGGGTGCCTTGCTGCAGGAGGGACTGGTGCACTTCACAAAATAGATGGCATGAGTATGAGGCAGGAAAATTATGTGGATATATTGAAGCAACATCTCTTGACATCAGCCAGGAAGTTAAAGCTTGGTCGCAAATGGGTCTTCCAAATAAACAATAATCCCAAGCATACTTCCAAAGTTATGGCAAAATGGCTTAAGGACAACAAAGTCAAGGTATTGGAGTGGCCATCACAAAGCCCTGACCTCAAAAAACCTATGGGCAGAACTGAAAAAGCTTGTGCGAGCAAGGTGACCTACAAACCTGACTCAGTTACACCAGCTCTGTAAGGAGGAATGGGCCAAAATTGTGGTAGGCTTGTGGAAGGCTACACGAAATGTTTGACCCAAGTTAAACAATCTAAAGGCAATGATACCAAATACTTATTGAGTGTATGAAACCTTCTAACCCACTGGGAATGTGATGAATGAAGTAAAAGCTGAAATGAATCATTCTCTCTACTATTTTTCTGACATTTCACATTCTTAAAATAAAGTGGTGATCCTAACTGACCTAAAAACAGGGAATTTTTACTAGGATTAAATGTCAGAAATTGTGAAAAATGTAGTATAAATGTATTTGGCTAAGGTGTATGTAAAACTTCCGGACTTTAACTGTACACACATCCCCAGTTCCAGGTAAGGTGGGGGCTGAATCAGGCCCCTTTGTGTGGCTGCTGTCTACGCTACAGCAATGCATGTTAGGCCCCTCAGTAAGGGCTGCTTCTCATTTCCCCGTGGACATGGTTTAGAGTTAGCAGACAGGTCTGAGTCTGATGGAGGAGTGAGGCAGAGGTAGGCTGACCAAGGTCTCCCCTGCTGCTGGTGGTTATTGATTTCTACTCATGTGGGGAAAATTGGGAATCAGTGACAGAGAGAGAGGTGAAGCCAGACTTTGGAGTGATATTTGCCGTTTCTATGTTATTTTTCTCCACCCACACTGTGCCTAGCTACTACCTAGCTGATGCCACTGGATTATCGTAAATGCTTACAGGTTAAACTTAATAAATGCAGCATGTTTTATCCCGCCTCTTAATGGACTAAACACAGGGACCTCTCCTACTCACGCAGGCAGCTTCTGAAGCGTGCCCCCAACATGACCCTGTCTTAATTAGCCTAGCCATTAGCACCTCGGCCAAGCAACAAACTATTTGCAACCATCAAACGCAGCGATCAAAGCCTGCAGACGAGCAACGGGGAAAGGTTATTCATTATGTTTGATTAGTCAATAAAGAAAAATCTAAAGGCAACGATAGGGCCCATATGCAGAACAGAACAGAGCATGGGGGGGGGGAAATTATAATTGAATAAACCTGCAGAAAGTAGAGGTGTGGTGGAGGAAAGCAGTACAACTAGCTACATGTGAGGAATAATTTGTTCCTGGATAATTAGATTTTTCTTTTCACCTTTTTTTTGTTGCTCGTTTGCAGTGTGATTATGAGGTGTAATCGACACGATGATTATCTTCATGATGCAAAATCATTCAAATTGCAGGTAGTTGGAGGCCGTTTGAAGAGGGAAAATGTATTTGTACACATTATTAATGTATATGTTATTCTAATCTCAAATAATGTCACACCCGGATCTATTTCACCTGTCTTTGTGCTTGTCTCCACCCCCCTCCAGGTGTCGCCCATCTTCCCCATTATACCCAGTGCACTTATACCTGTGTTCTTTTTCCCGTGATCCAGTTTCCGTTTTCTAGATTTCCCAGATTTGCTCATTCTGCATGCTCTGAGCCTGCCTGCCGTTCTCTACCTTGGCATAACACCCTGGATGACTGACCTCTGCCTGCCCTGACCCTGAGCCTGTCTGCCGTTCAGTACCTTTGGAACTCTGCTCTGGTCTACTGATCTCTGCCTGCCAGTGACCTGTCGCTTGCCTGTTCCCCTGTTTTTGTAATACATTTTTGTTACTTCGATACTGTCTGCATCTGGGTCTTCTCCTGAGCCTTGACAGTACGAACTGGCCATGCCGGACCCAGCAGACTCGGACCAGCCGTCTCTTCCCAAGGAGCCACCATAGAAAGGCATGAGGAGTTGCTTCATGGTCTTATGAAAGGGTTCCAGACCTTGGCTGAATGCCATAAGCATGCATTGAACAGTTTGCTGGAGCAATTCCATGGGTTGTCTGTCATTACCACAATGGTAGCCTCCCAGCCCCTCAGTAACCCGGGAGCTCTGTTTACCTCCCCCAGAACGCTTTGCTGTAGAGTAAGGAACCTGTCAATCAGCCCTCCTGCTTCCCCTCGGTCCGCTCGTAGATAGCTTAACTCATCACACTGATGTCCGGGAGGGTCTCGCCTGGGTTCTGGTCGCGAGGGAACAACAGTCGGCAAAATGCCTCAGTCAGGGGGAGTTTGTGGCAAAGGTGAAGAAGGGTTTTGTTTCCCCATTATCCAGGAGAAAAGCTGCGGTTACTCCAGCTTCGGCAAGACTCCCGTAGTGTGACAGACTATGCAGTGGATTTCCACACATTGGCAGCTGAGAGCGCCTAGAACCCGGAATCGCTGTTCAACACATTCCTGCACGGAATATCGGAGGAGGTTGAGGACAAACTAGCAGCCCGGGAACTACCAACGGATCTCGACTCGCTCATTGCTTTGAACATCCGGATCGATGGGCGGCTACGGGAACGTAAGGAAGGAGAGGAGGCCTGATTCCACTCACCCTCCCAAGGATTCTACCTCGCCTCCGAGGCATCCCGGAAGTCCCCGACATCTCCGTTGATGAGAGGACCCGAGTCTACCGAGTTCCCCCGAGAGTCTCCGAAGTCTGCCGATTCACCTCTTTCTCAGCCGATGCAACTAGGCAGAAATAGGCTGTCCCCAGCCTAACGTCTACACCGGCTTCACACGAAGAGTTGCCTGTATTGCGGGACTACTGGTCATTTCGTGTCATCCTGTCCACTAAAAGACCAGGCTCACCAGCAGGGGTGAGTACTCTGGTGGGCCATACGGAGAACTTTTCCTCTCCCCTTACTCGCACCTCTTTCCATGCCATCCTGCTGTGGGGGAACCAGTTGAAATTTCTCCGGGTAGTCATTGACTCTGCGGCCAATGAGAGTTTTATTGACGCTACCCTGGTGTCCGAGTTGGGCATCCCCACTCATCCCCTTTCCATTCCCATGGATGTTAGAGCACTGGGTGGGCGATTTATAGGCCGGGTCACCCACAATAACACTCCCATCAACCAACGAGTGTCAGGGAACCACAGTGTCATGACGTTGCCCTCTTTGGGTACAGCAAGCCCCATCCCCCTCTCCCTGCCTCCCCCTTGCCTCCTTCAACTAGGCTGCTGTGGTCAGAGAGAGGTCGTAAATTCCTGAGGAGAGGATCTCCTCATGGCCACACAGTATAGAGAGAGAGTGAAGTTTCATAGAGAACAAAATAATTTCTTCCACCTCACAGAACTTGAGGTCCGAACAACATTTACATTCCAGAGAAGGTATGAAAGATTGGTGAGGAATCCAGCTACGAACTGGTCCGTTTGTTACAACTTGGGGAAGCTCATGGGAGATGGTGTGGCCACATTACCATAACTCTGTTTATATAATAGCCTCAGATATGAGGTTTACATCTAATTGTTGTATAAGATGAATGAGTGAGTATGATAATGTTTGTAAAATTGTTTAATGTGATTTTGGACTGTTTAATGTGATTTTGGACTGTTTAATGAAGGCAACTCCAATTCCCTTTTGAGTTTAACTAAATCAGAGGACCGCCCATGAGCCCAGTTAGGGTCAGGCATCCTGGGACAGCCCCTTTTCTGCAATTCTGAATAAAAACCCAATTTTGAGAAATTCTCACTAGAGGACGAAAACTCTCCAACAAAAACTAACTTTTCAACAGCAATCAATACGACAAACTGAGCGTAAATATATATATATATATATTGATTGCAATTGTTCCCGAATGAGTGAACGTTCATGTGCAAAGGATTAGCATTTCAATTGTTAGAATTATCACTCTATCGTGACTCCTCAGCTGACTCCCCCTTTGTTGCTATATATGACAAAACTGAAATGCTGAATTGTTTCAATGAGCACTTTGTATCATCTGGTAGGTTTGATTCGGTGTCCTCTGTCTCTGTACAACCCTGTGTGGATGAACCAGTGAGAGCTGGTCAAAGTTTTAGATTTTTGCCATTCTCAGTGCAGGTAGTACATAAAGCCCTGAAATCCTTAGATCAGAGAAAGCCTGCAGGTCCTGATCTTTTGGATCCCTGCTTTTTAAATCTGGCAGCTGATTTCATAGCTGAACCACTTACATCTCTGTTCAATCTTACCCTGGAATGTAATGAAATTCCAAAGATCTGGAAATCAGCATTTCTCCTACCACTTTTAAAAGGGGTAGATCCAACTCTTTTAAATAATTATAGGCCAATCTCAAAGCTGTCACCCCTGGTGAAAATACTTGAAACCCTTGTAAGTGAACAGCTAGAAGAGTTTTTATTTACTAACTATATTTAATCAATGTAGCAATCGGGCTTCAGGAAGAAACACAGCACAATTACAGCAGCCATGAAGGTTTTAAATGATATTACTGAAGCCATTGACAAAAAACAGCACTATGTCTCACTTTTTATTGATCTCTCTAAGGCTTTTGATACAGTTGATCATGCTATACTAAGACAGAGATTGTCGAGTGTAGGTCTTTCAGAGCATGCAGTTGCATGGTTTGCTAATTATCGGTCTGATAGAACTCAGTGCACCCAATTTGATGGGCTTATGTCTGTTAAATTGTCTGTTTTTGAATGGTGTGCCCCAAGGCTCTGTACTTGGTCCTCTCTTATTCACTATTTATATAATGATTTAGACAAAAAATGTACAAAATGCACAACTTCATTTTTATGCTGATGATACTGTTATTTACTGTTGTGCCTCATGTCTTACAAAAGCTTTCCAGAACTTGCAAACTGCTTTTTATACTGTTCAACATACCTTGTGTCAATTGAAGCTTATCCTCAATACTGACAAAACTAAACTAATGGTGTTTTCTAATGCAAGAAATAGACCTCGGAACCTTTCACCTATTACTACCTGTCAGGGCAAGGAGATTGAGGTTGTAACCTCATATAAATATCTTGGAATTTTAATTGATGACGGCCTCTCTTTTAAATTGCATATTCACCAATTTACAATTTTTTAAAAACTGAAATTAGGATTTTATATTAGGAATAAGGCCTGTTTTTCTTTTGAAGCCAGACGGAGGCTAGTAATCAGCTACATGTATTCCTTTACTAGACTATGGGGATATTTTATATATAAATGCTTCCACTCAGTGTTTGAGATCAATTGACACTCTTTACCATGGCACTTTGAGATTTATTTTAAACTGCAAAACCCTTACGCACCACTGCACTTTGTATACCAGGGTTGGCTGGCCTTCTGTAGTTGCTCGTAGGCTCAGTCACTGGTATACTTTGATTTACAAAGCCATTTTGGGTTTACTACCTTTTTATTTGTGCATTTTTATTGTTCAGAAATGTGGTGGGTACTCTCTTCATTTGCTGGACTTTATCCTGCTAACTGTTCCAAATGTTCAAACTGAATTTGGTAAAAGGGCTTTTATGTACTCTGCGCCATCGTCTTGGAACACCTTACAAAATACTTTTAAACTGGAAATACTTGTCCCGATTGGTGTTTTTAAATCACTGATGAAGGATTTTGAGGCTGATTCCCTGACCTGTCAATGTTTTTAATTTGTTGTTTTTACTAGATTACTTGTCATTTTTCATGTTGTCTGTCTGTAATATTTTTGGTAATGACTTGGTGCTGCCTATCATGGCCAGGGCGCTCTTGAAAAAGAGATTTTAAGCTCAATGAGCCCTTCCTGGTTAAATAAAGGTTAAATTAAATTAATTAAATTGTCCACCAAGCCGCAAAACATTCCCCTATCATTTCTTGTAACCATATTTACTTTGTTTGTTTGTGAGTGCACTTCTGTGATTGTTTAGTTAGTTAAGAAATAAATTATTTTAGACAATTGATGACTCATAGTGAAGACTGGGTTCGTGCAGATAACCAACAACAATTTACGACGTTTAGAATGAGACTAACGTGAGGTAAAGTAAATAATTAATTAATCAGATATGAAAATATCTGAAAAGTTATTTTAGGAAATTATAACTTTGTAATCTGAATATTTTCCGTGGTGCCCCGACTTCCTAGTTAATTACAGTTACATGATTCATCATTTTGATCGCGTAATACTAATTACAGAGAATATTTAATAACAACTAAGTCTTCAATTTAATGATAGTAAAGACATGACAACAGCGAGGCTATCCAATTCATGCTAATTAAGTCTCCACGGGTTCCCGTGGTAATGGGATTCTCTTGGATCCAGTGACACAATCACCTTATTGACTGAACTGCTGTGGCCATCATGGGCTGGAGCCCGTTCTGCCGTGCCCATTGTCTGAAAGTCAGCGCAGTCTGCCCCTAGTGAATTACGTTCTCCGTGACATGTTGAACCGGTTTGTCTTCGTCTACCTCGATGACATCAGCGTTTTCTCCCACTCAACCCAAGAACACGTGCTCCACCAACATTTCCTCCAGTGCCTCTTGGAGAACCAGCTCTTTGTGGAAGCGGAGAAATGCGAATTCCATTGCTCCACCATCCCCTTTCTTGGTTACATCATCACTGCAGGGAATGTACAGATGGATCCCGGGAAGGTGAGAGCAGTGGTCGATTGGCCCCAGCCTACATTCAGAGTGCAGCTGCAACGTTACCTGGAAATTGGCAACATTTATCGTCGCTTTATCTGGGGCTATGGCACCTTGGCTTCCCCCGTCTGCACTCACCTCTCCCGAGGTTTCGTTCACTTGTTCCCCAGCTGCTGACCAGGTGTTCCGGGACCTCAAGCACAGCTTCACCACAGCTCCCATATTGGTTCATCCTGACCCGTCCTGTCAATTTGTGGTGGAGGCCAACGCTTCGGATGTCGGAGTGGGGGCTGTCCTGTCCCAGCATTCTGCCCTAGACCTCAAGCTACATCCCGGCGTCGCCTTCTCCCATCGTCTCAATGCCACAGAGAGGAATTACGATGTGGGGAATCATGAGCTTCGGTGAAGATGATGTTGGAGGAGTGGAGACACTGGCTGGAGAGGTTGGACCATCCCTTCCTTGTGTGGACGGATCACAATAACTTGGAATAACCGCCAAGCGTCTCAATTCCAGACAAGCTAGGTGGGCACTGCTTTTTACCTGGCTTAACTTCTCCCTTTCCTACCAACTGAGATCAAAGAATATCAAGCTGGATGCGCTGTCACGCCGTTATAGCCCCGCAACTACACCCTCAGACCCCGAGACCATCCTTCCCAACTCATGCAGGGCGCAGCGCTCAGATGGGGAATAGGGAAGCAGTTCCGTGTGGTGCAGCGTTCCCAGCCAAAACCCAGGGGGAAGGGGGGGGGGTTGCGATATCCGGATGTGTGTGCCTGACGCAGTCCGCTTCTCGGTCCTGGAGTGTGTCCACTTCTCCAGGCTTGCAAGCTCCGGCTGGTCTCCTCCAACCACTGCCTGTCCCTCACCGTCCCTGGTCTCACATGTCCCTGGACTTCATCACGGGTCTTCCCCCGTCTGATGCAACACCACCATCCTGACAGTAGTGGACCAGTTTTCCAAAGCCACCCACTTCATTCCTCTCCCAAAGCTACCCTCTGCCAAAGAGACGGCCCAGCTCATGGTGCAGGATCAATACCTGGAGATGACCCTTCGCCCACTCTTCTTGGAACAAGAGGAAGAGGTCAGCATACCCTTGGCCCAGATGTTTGTCCGACGCTGTTGCCGTACCTGGAAGAGAGCCCGGTCGGCTCTTCTCAAGACCACCTCCAGGTATTGACAACAACCGGCTCGCCACCGGACCCGCCACCGTATAGTCTCGGGCAGAGTGTATGGCTGTCCACTCGAGACCTGCTCCTCCGGGTAGAGTCCCGCAAACTTTATAGTCCCTTTCCTCATCTCAAAGATTATTAGCCCCTCTGCTCTTCGTCTTCTGTTGCCCAGTACCCTCCATATACATCCCACTTTTAATGTGTCTAGGATTAAACCTATGTTTCACAGCCCCTTGTCTCCTGTTTCTAGTCAAACCCCTCGTGCCCGTCTCATCGAAGGGCAACCGGCGTACACGGTGAGGTGCCTCTGAAGGTTTGACCACGGGGCATGGGATTCCAGTACCTGGTTGACTGGGAGGGTTATGGCCTGGAGGAGAGGTGCTGAGTCCCCACCAGGAACATCCTGGACCCAGACCTCATCGCTGAGTAATCAATGCTGGCACCCCGGTCAACCAGATATGCGCCCAGGTAGGATGCCAGATGGAGCCCCTAGAGGGGAGAACTGTAACACCCTGATCTGTTTCACCGGTGTTTGTACTTGTCTCTACCCCCCTCCAGGTGTCACCCTTCTTCCCCATTATCCCCAGTGTACTTATACCTGTGTTCTCTGTTTGTCTGTTGCCAGTTAGTTTTGTTATGTCAAACCTACCAGAGTTTTTTCCTGTGCTCCTGTCTGTCTCTAGTTCCTGTTTTCTAATTTTCCCGGTTTGACCATTCTGCCTGCCCTGAGCCTGCCTGTCTTTCTGTACCTTGCCATACCACCCTGGCTTACTGACCTCTGCCTGCCCTTGACCTGTCGCTTGCCTGCCCCCTGTTTTTGTAGCAATCTTTTGTTACTTCGAAACTGTCTGCATTGGGGTCTTCTCAAATTCATGCAAATATGTCTGACCACCCACTGGTCACAGACCTCAGTTCAACATCTAGTTTAGATTTACATTTGACTTATCAACTAATGTGAATTCAACATAAAATCAACCAAAAATGTCTCCATGTCATTGGATTTAGGTTAATTTAGGTTAAATTTTGTCAGTGAGGCCCTTTATCTACTTCCCAGAGTCAGAATAACTCATGGATATTATTTGTATGTATCTGTGTCCAGTACGACGGAAGTTAAAGTTAATTTCCCTAGACAATGCTAACTAGCGTTAGCGATGATTTTAAGTCACGCTAAAACTAACCCCTCGCCAACAGCCAATGATATTGCAGGGCGCCAAATTCAATCAACAGAAATCTCATAATTCAAATTTCTCAAACATACAAGTATTAGACACCATTTTAAAGATAAAATTCTCCTTAATCCAACCACAGTGTCCGATTTCAAAAAAGCTTTTCGGTTAAAGCAGAACATATCATTATGTTAAGTCAGCAACTAGTCACAGAATGTATACAGAGATTTTCCAACCAAAGAGAGGAGTCACAAAAAGCATAAATGGAGATAAAATGAATCACTAACCTTTGATATTCTTCATCAGATGACATTCCCGGGACAACATGTTACACAATACATGTATGTTTTGTTCAATCAAGTTCATATTTATATCTAAAAACCTTGGTTTACATTTGGCTTTGCCTCCAAAACATCCTGTGAATTTGCACAGAGCCACATATATTTACAGAAATACTCATAATAAACATTGATAAAATATACAAGTGTTATTCACAGATTTAAAGATATACGTCTCCTTAATGCAACCGCTGTGTCAGATTTCAAAAAAACTTTACGGAAAAAGCAAACCATGCAATAATCTGAGTACAACGATCAGAGACCAAAACAACCCAAAAAGATATCCGCCATTTTGGAGTCAACATAAGTCAGAAATAGCATTATAAATAATCACTTAAATTTGATGATCTTCATCAGAATGCACACCCATGAATCCCAGCTCCACAATAAATTTTTGATTTGTCCCATAAAGTCCATCATTTATGTCCAAATAACTCCTTTTGGTTCGCGCGTTCAGTACACAAAAACTAAACTCACGACGCGCGGGCAGGTCCAGGCAAAAGTTCAGATGAAAAGTTCCGTTACAGTCCGTAGGAACATGTCAAACGATATATAGAATCAATCTTTAGGATGTTTTTAACATAAATCTTCAATAATGTTCCAACCGGAGAGTTCCTTTGTCTTCAGAAAAGCAATGGAACGCGAGCTTCCTCTTATATGAATGCGCATGACCAGCTCGTGGCAATCTGCCAGATCACTGACTCAAAGAGCCATTATGAGCCCCTCCTTAACAGTAGAAGCCTCAAACAAGTTTCTAAAGCCTGTTGACATCTAGTGGAAGCCTTAGGAAGTGCAAAATGACCCCATAGACACTGTGTATTCGATAGGCCAAGAGTTGAAATACTACAAACCTCAGATTTCCCACTTCCTGGTTGGATTTTTCTCAGGTTTTTGCCTGCCATATGATTTATGTTATACTCACAGACATCATTCAGACAGTTTTAGAAACGGCAGAGTGTTTTCTATCCAAACCTACTAATAATATGCATATATTAGCAACTGAGACTGAGTAGCAGGTAGTTTACTCTGGGGACACTTTTCATCCAGATGTGAAAATGTTGCCCCCTAGCCATAAGAGGCTAGTTAGTATTGGCTCGCGAACTACCTACCTTCATACTTTTTAATTTTTAGTTAACTTTTTTAACTAGGCAAGTCAGTTAATTAAGAACATTTTTTTTTACAATGACAGCCCATCAAAGGGGATTAGAAATTAAAATATGGGACATAACACATGAGAGACACCACAACACTACATAAAGAGAGACCTAAGACAACATATCATGGCAGCAACACATGACAACACAGCATGGTAGCAACACCACATGACAACATGGTAGCAACACAATATGGCAGCAGCACAACATGTTAGCAGCACAAAACATGGTACAAACATTATTGGGCACAGACAAAGGCAAAAAGGTAGGGACAACAATACATCACGTGAATCAACGGTGAGTAAGAATGTCCATGATTGAGTCTTTGAAGAGATTGGGATAACTGTCCAGTTTGAGTGTTTTTTGCAGCTCGTTTCAATTGCTAGCTGCATTGAACTGAAAAGAGGAGCGACCCAGGGATGCGTGTGCTTTGGGGACCTTTATCAGAATGTGACTACAACGGGTGTTGTATGTGGAGGATGAGGACTGCAGTAGATATGTCAGAGAGGGGGGAGTGATGGCTATTAGAGTTTTATAAATAACCATCAACCAGTGGGTTTTGCGATGGGCATATAGAGATTACCTGTTTACAGAGGAGTATAGAGTGTAGTGATGTGTCCTATATGGACCATTGGTGGTAAATCGGATGTCCGAATGTTAAAGAACATCTAGCCACCTGCCGATCTATAAATTACGTCTTCGTAATCTAGCATGGGTAGGATGGTTATCTGAATGAGGGTTAGTTTAGCAGCTTGGTGAAAGAGGAGTGATCATGATAGAGGAAACCAAGTCTAGATTTAACCATTGATATGTGCTGAGAGAAGGCCAGTATACCAACTAGCCATACTCCTAAGTACTTGTATGAGGTGACTACCTCAAGCTCTATACCCTCAGCGGTACTGTAGTAATCACAACGGTGCTGAGAGGGGCATTCATCTTACCAAACCACAAGACCTTTGTTTAGGAGGTGTTCAGAACAAGGTTAGGGGCAGAGAAAGCTATGGGACAATAAGGGACAATAAGAAAGCTATGTTGTAGAGCGTTTAACACAAAATCCGGGGAGGGGCCTGCTGAAAATAAGACTGTTTCATCTGCATGTAAATGGATGAGAGAGCTTCCTCCTGCCTGAGCTATGATGTTGATGTAAATTGAGTGTGAGACCTAAGAGAAGCCTTGGGGTACTCCCTTGGTGACAGGCAGTGGCTGAAATAGCAGATGTTCTGACTTTCTACACTGCACTCTTTCAGAGAGATAGTTAACAAACCAGGCAAAGACCCCTCAGGGTCAGCAATACTCCTAAGCCGGCCCACATGAATGGTATCGTCTACCGTTTTAAAAGCTTTGGTAAAGTCAATAAAATATAAGCACAACACTGCTTAGAATCAAGGACAATGGTGACATCAATTAGGACATTTAAGATTGTAGCGACACATCCTTAACATGAGCGGAAACCAGATTGCATTCCAGAGAGAATACTATAGACGTCAAGACAGCCAGTCAGTTGATTAAGTTTCCAACACTTTTGATACTGGACAAAGAGACATAAAAATGTCATCTGACTCTGGGGAAGTAATTAAAGGGCCTCATTTACTAATTAAATTAGTTTTCCATGTTGTTTTAACTGTAACATATAGATTTTTGGGGTTGAAATGAAGTGGAAACAACATTGATTCAAAAAGTTTTGTCCAGTGGGTTGTGTTGGGCTACTTCTTTGGCATCTGATTAGTCTGGTATGGACGATACCTTTAAATCATTCTCATCATACATGTAGCAAAACACCATTGAAGTAGATGTCATGAAATGTAATGCGGTAAATATGTGAGGGAGAAGCAACAGAGACGATAGCCGCCGTAGAATAAGGCTCCATCTGACAGAAGATGAAGGGGCAGTACCCTCACTCAAGGACATAGTCTGGATGTCCATCATTTGAATGTCCTCACTTCCTCCGCTTTGTACAGTGTGTCATGCCTCCATGGCAACGACCATAGAAAATCAAAAGAGATATCAGTGCCCGGCTGAGGAGGCAGTGAATGCAGCTCGGAGAGAGAAAAAAATAGTACATTTCGTAATTCCTCCTTTACAAAAGAGAAAAAGGGCGCTAATGCAGGAGATGGGGGAATAGAGAGGTTGAAAGACCCAGAAAAACAAGAAAAGAAACAAAGAAAAGAAAAGAAGAAGAAAAACTACAACAACATTGAAAGGTATTAAGTAATGGAATTCATGAACCACGCCTCTTTGGGAGATATTGTTGGATTGTTCAGAAATTGAGAGAGATCCTGCTTTCAGGGTTATCCTATGAGGGGGTGGGCGGGTGGCTTGGGGGGCCGATAGGGACCTCTGGAGCCAGCCCTGGCACTCACTGAGATAACGTCTGTGACAGTGATGAAGTGATTCCATAAAACAATTAATTTTCTATGAATTACTGACTAAGAGAATTCAGAGACCAGGCTTTTTCTAGAGGCTGGCCTGTGGCCATCACAGCCACCTATAGAGCTGCTGTATCTCCCCATCACAGAACTGTGTGTCATGGATTATAACTCTGGACCTGCGCCATGAGCTTATACAGTACTTGTTGAGTAATCATCTAAGTAATGGAGTCTTGAATAAAGTGTCATGAAATGAGGGTGCTTTAATTGAAGGTTAGTGGTTAGATGACTTGAATCTTAGAGGTTGTATCCTAAAACTGAGGATCGAAAGGTAGCGGTTTGAGGCTTTTGATTACTTGCTTTAGGGGTTTCGAGCCTAGACGGCTACAGAATGTTATTGAAGAAGTTTTGACTCCTTTTTGTTCGGTCTGTTGAAGTGGAAAAATCAGAGAAGGTGATACTCAAGTCTAGCAACTTGCTGGCGCCGAGGCCCCAGCATGAGGACTCAAAACAATGTTTGGATGGATGACCATATATTTACATCTCACAGGAGAAAGAACCTTTGCTGTGGAAGTCCTGGGGTCACCTGGAGAGGTGTGAAAACTGATGAAAACTTTTACTATTGTACTCTACGTTCTACAGATCTCTTGTTACAGGACAACTGTGTTATTCTGTTCGTCAGACAACGCTCAGTTCAAAGAGAAGCAGCACAGAGGTGCGCTCCTATCATACAGTTTCGACTTGTGGTGATTAGATTAGAATTTGAGTGTGTTGTTCCTGCCTTATGTTTTCACTAGCAAAGACGTGAATTCAGGATGGGGGTGAATTTTGCTTGAATTTGGTTAAAAGGGAAGGAATTCGCTCGTACTTTGAGAACTTAGCAAGCTCCTGTGTGTATCTAACACATATTGTTTTTTCTCTTTGACATTAATCTGAACTGAAGACACGTGTAACCATGTTAAGTCTTATTGCCTAGTTATTTAAAGGTTAAATTAAAATAAATAAAATATAAAGTCTTATTTAGTTCATAGTCATTTCCTCTAGGTCTTTTCAAATCAAATAAAATCCCATTTTATTGGTCACAAACACATGGTTAGCAGATGTTAATGCGAGTGTAGCGAAATGCTTGTACTTCTTGTTCCAACAGTGCAGTAATATCTAACAAGTAATATCTAAGAATTCACAAGAAATACCTACTACACACAAATCTAACAGGCAATCTAACAATTCCCCACCAACTACCTAACACACACAAATCTAAAGGGGTGAATGAGAATATGTACATATGAATATATGGATGAGCGATGGCCAAGCGGCATAGGCAAGGTGCAGTAGATGGTATAAAATACAGTATATACATGTGATATGAGTAAAGTAATGTATCATGTATTTTATGTACATTGTAATTGTTTGAGTGTTAATTCTTTCACGACTAATATATCCTATTAGTTGAATTGATTAAATGCATTCCTCGTTTTACAAAGTAATTATTTGATTGACCATCAGTAAATATTTTTACACTACACATAGCCTATGCTATGACGAGGGTTCCTCCTCATCACACCTGATCTACTTGACTCAATAAATTAATTCTAGAACATTGTTCACCGTGATAAGCTATTAGTAACTAGCCTCTTAACAATTGCATAATGGTGCAATTTAAACACATGTTCATTATAGTCATACTGAGTGGTGATGCAAGGCTCGCCACCTTGACTAGATCCTCCAGAGACGCACAGGGCCCGTTGCATTTATTCACATAAAAATGGAGTCAGATTGATGAATGTAGTTTGCCAATTGATTTCACCCAGTATCAGTTTTTTTCATGACAACCTAGACTCAATGCCATACATACAGATGCAGTTAATGGAATAACTATGTCCTGCATCTCTGGTCCATGCACACATACCGCCCCAGACACTTTGTAACTCTTGCACAAACCTAACACCGAATCAAAACTTTTCAATCCTTTTTATTTAGCATGCAAATAACCTTGTGGATTTGGTCATTACATTCGTCCTTTATTAATTATTATTGCAGGGGTCTGAGGGGATGAGGCATTGGGGTCATTATGCGGCAATTGCTTAAAATTTAAGGTCTATTTCACAGTTGAGCGGCCCAGTGAACTGGGGTGCCAAGTCTGGTGTCGGGAGGGGATTTGTTGAGGGTGAGTGACTGGGTCCAGTTTTGGGTCCGTTCACTAGGAGAGAGATTACAACGAACCTGAACTAATGAACTGAAAATGTTGTGGTCAGTTGAGACAAAGTCCGCTGTTCATGGCCTCATTGGGCTGGGTGACTAACCATTATAGATACTATACTTTGCCTGAGGAGAACAATATGAATATCAACATTGTTAATTCAAAGACATTTTGTGGAGAGGAGAAAACCTCTCTCTTTTGATCGCTTCCAAATGAGCTGAAATTAGTAGAAATGGACGTAAGTGAATGGAACATGTAAAAGTGAATTAAGTGAAAAGACAAAAGACAACTAACCAAAGGTCATTATCAATTAGAGGTCATTTGATGACATCCTGTATGAATGATTCTCTCACAGGCAGAGTGTAAATGGATTTAGTATGAATAGATTAAACAGGGCCTGTCACATTAACTCATGTGGACAGACAGGCTGCAAGTTTCAGCTGATAGCCGGTCATATCTGATAAAAAGCCTCACATCCCAGCCTCACATGCTACACTAACTTTGCTCCTCAACTCAACCTGCACATCGATACAGGTGTGTGTGCGATGGGACTCAAACATACCATGTATAACCCATTAGAAATATACATACCAGATAGGTCAGTGCAGTGAAATGTTGTTTTACACGGTCAGCCATGCAGGACTTATAGCCAAGGCAGCAGCTACTCTTCCTGGGGTCCAGCAAAATGAAGGCAGCTCATACAATTTTAAAAACATAACAATACATTCACCACATATCTACAGTACAAAATCCATCTGTGCATGTGTGTATAGCGCACATGTTATTGTGTGTGTGTGTATGCATGTGTCTGTGCCTATGTTTGTGTTGCTTCACAGTCCCCGCTGTTCCATACGGTGTATTTTTATCTGTTTTTTTTATCAAATTTTACTGCTTGCATCAGTTACTTGATGTGGAATAGAGTTCCATGTAGTCATGGCTCTATATGGTACTGTGTGTCTCCCATAGTCTGTTCTGGACTTGGGGACTGTGAAGAGACCTCGTGGCATGTCTTGTCTTGGGAAATGACTGACAACACAGCTCTTAGCTCGCTCAGTAGATGCCTACTGGATAACTTATTTGTATTGCTTTTAATCTTTTTAAATGAATTTATCTTATTAACACTTTGTTCTAGCTAGCGATTTGTGTAGGTAGCTATCAGGTAAACGCAATGATAATAGCAGTTTACTGTATACACTATATATTTTTGGGGTAAATATAAATATCCATACACATACACGCATGTATACATATACACATAAATACATACACATACCTGTATAGATATACATACTTTAAGAATATACCTTTATTATTCCCCGCAAACCCTACCACCCTTCTCCCAATTGGAGTAAACTAAAACACAGGCTTCTACCTTCCGTTTAAACATCTTATACACATTTTACAGACACAATCTGTTTTACAATAGTTATATTTAGTTTATTTTTAGTCCTTCCTCTATTTCTGATGTCCATCCAGTTTGATTTATTTGTAACTATGCTATTTCACAAAGGTTCTGAACCTATACACATTTTACAGACCCCGCGTGTTTTACATTGGTTATCTTGTTATTATAGTCTCACCCTTTAGCTCCATTCAAACCCTCCCATATATCGCTCAACATCATCCATTTTTGATTTCTATTTGCCATATATTTTTCAACTGTGCAGTGATGCTTCACAAAAGTATTGCACCTTTCTATTCTCATATAGCTTCTACAGACTATAAATTAAAAATCTTTTTTTTTTGCTAAAATAATTATTATATTATTGATTGATTGACTATGGCTTTTCAAATCACCCAGTATTGCTATCTGTAGCATTAGTTCTAGGCAAATGTTGCAATTCTTTAGCCATTCCTGGACCTGTGACCAAAAATGATTTATATATGGACTGTCACGTTCTGACCTTAGTTCCTTTGTTTTTGTCTTTGTTTTAGTATGGTGAGTTGGGGTGGGCAGTCTGTTTGTTTTTCTATGTTGGTTTTTGAGTTTGGCCTAGTATGGTTCTCAATCAGAGGCATCTGTCATTGTTGTCCCTGATTGAGAATCATACTTAGGTAGCCTAGGTTTCACTTTTGGTTTGTGGGTGTTTGTTTCCATGTGAGTGTTTGGGCCACACGGTACTGTTTCGGTTTTGTAAATTCACGTTGTCATTTATTGTTTAGTGTTCTGAGTTTTAATTAAAAATCATCATGAACACTTACCACGCTGCACTTTGGTCCTCCTCTCTTTCTCCCGACGACAACCCTTACATGGACAATACCAAAATAAATGATCTATTGACTCTGCCTCCTCACAGCAGAATCTACAGAGCTGGGAATATTGTATAATATTGTATAACATTCTATTAGTTGCAAGAATATTGTATAATAATTTATATTGAAAAATTTGAAGTTTTGAATCTGGCGTTGTTTTGCGTATCAATTCATAAACCATGTGCCATGGAATGGGCGCATTGAAAATCTCTTCCCAACTATTTAGCAATTTATATGGCACAGCTGTCAGTGTTTTGGTCCATAATTGAAATTGGTATATGTTTTTATTTATCACACTTTTTAAAACCATTCATGTTGTAACGGTGTTCGTCTGTTGAAGGAGAAGCGTACCAAAATGCAGCCTGATGGTTACTCATGTTCTTTAATAAAATAGAACGATACATGAAATAACTATATAAATATATTTTTTAAAAACAAACAGAACGTGAAAACCTATACAGCCTGTCTGGTGAATAACTAACACAGAGACAGGAACAATCACCCACAAAAGACAGTGAGACCTAGGCTACCTAAATATGGTTCCCAATCAGAGACAACGAGAATCACCTGACTCTGATTGAGAACCGCCTCAGGCAGCCAAGCCTATGCTAGACACCCCTACTCAGCCGCAATCCCAATACCTACTAAACCCCAAAACAAAAACACACCACAACATAAACCCATGTCACACCCTGGCCTGACCAAATAAATAACGAAAACACAAAATACTAAGACCAAGGCGTGACACGTTCTTTAATACAGGGCCGACATACAAGTTCCTTACTTTTTTCCCTTTTTACTTGCCTCTTCCATTTTTGTGGTAATGCTGTAATTAATTTGTTGTAATTTTGGGTAGAGCAGACATTTCCATATGTCTGTGTTAACTGTTCATGTGACATAACTCCACCAGTCCTATTTGTGATATCATTCACTAAAATGTATTATTTTCTTAGAAAAATACATTTTGTTTTAACAATTAGTATATTTGAGTTTAACCACAATATTTGTTGTATTATTTGTTCTGTCTTTTCAGGTGGATTAAACTGAAATTGCAACCAACTTTCTAAGACTTGTTTAAACAATAACGATATTTTGGAGATTATTTCCTTTTCAAACAACCGAAAGTGAGTAGGTGTAATCTGAATAAAGGGAAAAAGGCCCTTCTTGAACATAGGATGAGACATTCTTACCAATTTACTAGAAAACCAGATTGGATTTAAGTATAACTTGTGTATGACTGATGCCTTTAGTGAGGGGTCTAATGTTTTAATATTTAACCATTTCTGCCCTCCGAATTCATATTCGTTATATAAATAGGCACTTTTAATTTTAATTGAGTTAATCAGGGTGATTTTTCCACAAATAGACAGGTATTTTCCTTTCCATGGTAGCAAGATCTTCATGGTAGCAATGTATTGGAGTGAGATAATTTATTTATTTTCGGATTTGTATACTGAGTATACTGAGTATGTCCACATCTCCGTCAGACCATTTAATTGGTAAACTACATGGGAATGTAAAATTTGCATTTATTAGTGATCCAATACGTAATATACTGCGCTTATCATAATTTGGTTTAATCCAGAGAGGATAGCAAAAGTATCTAGTATCCAAACTATGAGGCTGGTGTCCCCGATATTTCATAGTATTCTATGTGTGTAAAAAACCTGTCTGATCAGGATGAACAATATCTGACAATACTTTTTTTATTCTATGCGCCAAGCATCTTGCTAGGGTTTTTGCATCACAACACTGAAGTGTAAGAGGTCTACAATTTTTTTAATGGACTGGATTTTTATATATATATACATCATTTGGGTCCTGTTTCAGTAATAATGATATCAGACCTTCTTGTTGCGTGTCTGATAATCTACCATTTATATAGGAGTAGTTAAAACATGCTAATAATGGTCCTCTGAGTATATCAAAAAAAGTTGTGTATACTTCCACTGGTATGCCATCCAGCCCTGGAGTTTTCCCATCCTTAATTAAAGGCCCCAATTGCATTAAAAAGTTCCGACTGTAATTTGGCCTTCAGTTAGTGGAGATGGAGGAGACTGAAATGAAAACATATTCTTAAGTACTTTACTTCCTATTTCAAAATATAATTTGGTTAATCATGCGTGACTCCATGATTTGTAACAAGCTTTAATACATTTTGTGGGTGCATTTCTATATTGAAGATTGAAATAGAATTTGGTGCATTTTTCCCGATATTCCATCCAATTCGCTTTATTTTTATAATATATTACACTGGATCTTTCTTGAATAAGTTCCTCCATTTCTTTTTGTTTTTCCTCTAACTTATTCTGTGCCTCTATGGTACAGTTTTATTGCTATAAAATGATCTGCTGAAATTGTTGCAACCCCTATTACTAGCCTGTTCAACCTCTCAATCTGAGATTCCCAAAGATTGGAAAGCTTCCTCGGTCATCCCCCTCTTCAAAGGGGGTGATACAGTAGACCCAAACTGCTACAGACCTATATCTATCCTACCCTGTCTTTCTAAGGTCTTCGAAAGCCAAGTTAACAAACAGATTACTGACCACTTCGAATCCCACCATACCTTCTCCACTATGCAATATGGTTTCAGAGCTGGTCATGGGTTCACCTCAGCCACGCTCAAGGTTCTAAACGACATCATAGCCGCCATCGATAAGAGACATTACTGTGCAGCCGTATTCATCGACCTGGCTGTCAATCACAACATTCTTATTGGCAGACTCGACAGCCTTGGTTTCTCAAATGATTGCCTCGCCTGGTTTACCAACTACTTCTCTGATAGAGTTCAGTGTGTCAAATCGGAGGGCCTGTTGTCCGGACCTCTGACAGTCTCTATGGGTGTGCCACAGGGTTCAATTCTCAGGCCAATTCTCTTTTCTGTATACATCAATGATGTTGCTCTTGCTGCTGGTGATTCTCTGATCCGCCTCTATGCAGACAACACCATTCTGTATACTTCTGGCCCCTACTTGGACACTGTTAACTAACCTCCAGACGAGTTTCAATGCAATACTACTCTCCTTCAGTGGCCACCAACTGCTCTTAAACGCAAGTAAGACTAAGTGCATGCTATTCAATCGATGACTGCCCGCACCGGCTCGCCCGTCCAGCATCACTACTCTGGACGGCTCTGACTTAGAATACGTGGACAACTACAAATACCTGGGTGTCTGGTTAGACTGTAAACTCTCCTCACATTAAGCATCTGCAATCCAAAATTGAATCTAGAATTGGCTTCCGATATCGCAACAAAGCATCCTTCACTCATGCTGCCAAACATACCCTCGTAAAACTGACCATCCTACCGATCCTCGACTTTGGTGATGTCATCTATAAAATAGCGTCAAACACTCTACTCAACAAACTGGATGCAGTCTATCACAGTGCCATCCGTTTTGTCACCAAAGCCCCATACACTACCCACCATTGCGACCTGTATGCTCTCGTTGGTTGGCGCTCACTTCATACTCAACCTGTAGCCAGTGGGTTTGGCGACAGGTTATCTACAAGTCTCTGCTAGGTAAAACCCCGCCTTATCTCAGCTCACTGATCACCATAGCAGCACCCATTCGTAGCACGCGCTCCAGCAGGTACATCTCACTGGTCACCCCCAAAGCCAATTCCTCCTTTGGTCGTCTTTCCTTCCAGTTCTCTGCTGCCCATGACTGGAACGAATTGCAAAAATGTCTGAAGCTGGAGACTCACAACTCCCTCACTAGCTTTAAGCTCCAACTGTCAGAGCAGCTTACATATCACTGCACCTGTACATAGCCCATCTGTAACGGGATTCTTCCGTCGAAGGATAGGCGGACCAAAACGCAGCATGGTAAGTGTCCATGGTTTTAATAGGAAAACTCAACATGAACACAACTACAAAACAAGAAATGTGAAAAACCGAAAACAGTCCCGTGTGGCACAAACACAGACACAGGAAACAACCACCCACAAAACCCAACACAAAACAGGCTACCTAAATATGTTTCCCAATCAGAGACAATGACTAACACCTGCCTCTGATTGAGAACCATATCAGGACAAACATAGAAATAGACAAACTAGACACACAACATAGAATGCCCACCCAGCTCACGTCCTGATCAACACTAAAACAAGGAAAACACACAAGAACTATGGACAGAACGTGACACCATCTGTAAACAGCCCATCTATCTACCTACCTCATCCCCATACTGTTATCTATTTATTTTTTTATTTTGCTCCTTTGCACCCCGGTATCTCTACCTGCACATTCATCTTCTGCTGATCTACCATTCCAGTGTTTAATTGCTATATTGTAATTACTTCGCCACCATGGTGTCATGTTTTGTCATTTATTATCATGTCTTGTCCCTGTGCTCCCCATTCTATTCGTTTCCCTCTGCTGGTCTTATTAGGTTCTTTCCCTCTTTCTATCCCTCTCTCTCCCCCTCCCTCTCTCACTCTCTCGCTCTCTCTTCTCTCTATCGTTCCGTTCCTGCTCCCAGCTGTTCCTATTCCCCTAATCATCATTTAGCCTTCCCACACCTGTTCCCGATCCTTTTCCCTGATTAGAGTCCCTATTTCTCTCCTTGTTATTCGTTTCTGCCCTGTCGGTTCCTTGTCTAGAATTCACCGTGCTGTGTTTGTGTATCGCCCTGTCGTGTCGTGTTTTCCTCAGATGCTGCGTGGTGAGCAGGTGTCTGAGTCTGTTTGGTTCAAGTGCCTTCCCGAGGCAACCTGCTGTTCACCTGCTGTTCAAGATCGAGTCTCCAGTTTGTCCTCGTCTTTTCGAGTGAAAGTTGTGTTTTTTGATTGTATTTACTTTACTGGATTAAAGACTCTGTTTTCGCCAAGTCGCTTTTGGGTCCTCTTTCACCTGCATGACAGAAGGAACCGACCAAGGAATGGACCCAGCGACTTCAGACGCTCGTTACACTGCCGTCGAGATCCAAGGAGCCATGCTCGGCAGACACGAGCAGGAATTGTCTGCTGCTCGCCATGCCGTGGAGAACCTGGCCGCTCAGGTTTCCGACCTCTCTGGACAGTTCCAGAGTCTACGTCTCGTGCCACCTGTTACTTCCTGGCCTGCCGAGCCTCCAGAACCTAGGGTTAATAACCCACCTTGCTACTCCGGGCAGCCCACTGAGTGCCGCTCCTTTCTCACGCAGTGTGAGATTGTGTTCTCTCTCCAACCCAACACATACTCTAGAGAGAGAGCTCGGGTTGCTTACGTCATTTCACTCCTTACTGGCCGGGCTCGAGAATGGGGCACAGCTATCTGGGAGGCAAGGGCTGATTGCTCTAACAAGTTCCAGAACTTTAAAGAGGAGATGATTCGGGTTTTTGACCGTTCAGTTTTTGGTAGGGAGGCTTCTAGGGCCCTGGCTTCCTTATGCCAAGGTGAACGGTCCATAACGGATTATTCTATTGAGTTTCGCACTCTTGCTGCCTCTAGTGAGTGGAACGAGCCGGCGCTGCTCGCTCGTTTTCTGGAGGGACTCCACGCAGTGGTTAAGGATGAGATTCTCTCCCGGGAGGTTCCTTCAGATGTGGACTCTTTGATTGCTCTCGCCATCCGCATAGAACGACGGGTAGATCTTCGTCACCGGGCTCGTGGAAGAGAGCTCGCATCAACGGTGTTTCCCTGCTCCGCATCGCAACCATCTCCCTCCTCTGGCTCTGAGACTGAGCCCATGCAGCTGGGAGGGATTCGCATCTCGACTAAGGAGAGGGAACGGAGGATCACCAACCGCCTGTGCCTCTATTGCGGAGTTGCTGGACATTTTGTTAATTCATGTCCAGTAAAAGCCAGAGCTCATCTGTAAGCGGAGGGCTACAGGTGAGCGCAACTACTCAAGTCTCTCCATCAAAATCCTGTACTACTTTGTCGGTCCATCTACGCTGGACCGGTTCGGGTGCTACATGTAGTGCCTTGATAGACTCTGGGGCTGAGGGTTGTTTCATGGACGAAGCATGGGTTCGGAAACATGACATTCCTTTCAGAGAGTTAGAGAAGCCTACGCCCATGTTCGCCTTAGATGGTAGTCATCTTCCCAGTATCAAATTTGAGACACTACCTTTAACCCTCACAGTATCTGGTAACCACAGTGAGACTATTTCTTTTTTGATTTTCCGTTCACCGTTTACACCTGTTGTTTTGGGTCATCCCTGGCTAGTATGTCATAATCCTTCTATTAATTGGTCTAGTAATTCTATCCTATCCTGGAACGTTTCTTGTCATGTGAAGTGTTTAATGTCTGCCATCCCTCCCGTTTCTTCTGTCCCTACTTCTCAGGAGGAACCTGGCGATTTGACAGGAGTGCCGGAGGAATATCATGATCTGCGCACGGTCTTCAGTCGGTCCCGAGCCAACTCCCTTCCTCCTCACCGGTCGTATGATTGTAGTATTGATCTCCTTCCGGGGACCACTCCTCCTCGGGGTAGACTATACTCTCTGTCGGCTCCCGAACGTAAGGCTCTCGAGGATTATTTGTCTGTGTCTCTTGACGCCGGTACCATAGTGCCTTCTTCCTCTCCGGCCGGGGCGGGGTTCTTTTTGTTAAGAAGAAGGACGGTACTCTGCGCCCCTGCGTGGATTATCGAGGGCTGAATGACATAACGGTTAAGAATCGTTATCCGCTTCCCCTTATGTCATCAGCCTTCGAGATTCTGCAGGGAGCCAGGTGCTTTACTAAGTTGGACCTTCGTAACGCTTACCATCTCGTGCGCATCAGAGAGGGGGACGAGTGGAAAACGGCGTTTAACACTCCGTTAGGGCATTTTGAGTACCGGGTTCTGCCGTTCGGTCTCGCCAATGCGCCAGCTGTTTTTCAGGCATTAGTTAATGATGTTCTGAGAGACATGCTGAACATCTTTGTTTTTGTCTATCTTGACGATATCCTGATTTTTTCTCCGTCACTCGAGATTCATGTTCAGCACGTTCGACGTGTTCTACAGCGCCTTTTAGAGAATTGTCTCTACGTAAAGGCTGAGAAGTGCTCTTTTCATGTCTCCTCCGTTACTTTTCTCGGTTCCGTTATTTCCGCTGAAGGCATTCAGATGGATTCCGCTAAGGTCCAAGCTGTCAGTGATTGGCCCGTTCCAAGGTCACGTGTCGAGTTGCAGCGCTTTTTAGGTTTCGCTAATTTCTATCGGCGTTTCATTCGTAATTTCGGTCAAGTTGCTGCCCTCTCACAGCTCTTATTTCTGTCAAGACGTGTTTTAAGTGGTCCGGTTCCGCCCAGGGAGCTTTTGATCTTCTAAAAGAACGTTTTACGTCCGCTCCTATCCTCGTTACTCCTGACGTCACTAGACAATTCATTGTCGAGGTTGACGCTTCAGAGGTAGGCGTGGGAGCCATTCTATCCCAGCGCTTCCAGTCTGACGATAAGGTTCATCCTTGCGCTTATTTTTCTCATCGCCTGTCGCCATCTGAGCGCAACTATGATGTGGGTAACCGTGAACTGCTCGCCATCCGCTTAGCCCTAGGCGAATGGCGACAGTGGTTGGAGGGGGCGACCGTTCCTTTTGTCGTTTGGACAGACCATAAGAACCTTGAGTACATCCGTTCTGCCAAACGACTTAATGCCCGTCAAGCTCGTTGGGCGTTGTTTTTCGCTCGTTTCGAGTTTGTGATTTCTTACCGTCCGGGTAGCAAGAACACCAAGCCTGATGCCTTATCCCGTCTGTTTAGTTCTTCTGTGGCTTCTACTGATCCCGAGGGGATTCTTCCTTATGGGCGTGTTGTCGGGTTAACAGTCTGGGGAATTGAAAGACAGGTTAAGCAAGCACTCACGCACACTGCGTCGCCGCGCGCTTGTCCTAGTAACCTCCTTTTCGTTCCTGTTTCCACTCGTCTGGCTGTTCTTCAGTGGGCTCACTCTGCCAAGTTAGCTGGTCATCCCGGTGTTCGAGGCACTCTTGCGTCTATTCGCCAGCGCTTTTGGTGGCCGACTCAGGAGCGTGACACGCGCCGTTTCGTGGCTGCTTGTTCGGACTGCGCGCAGACTAAGTCGGGTAACTCTCCTCCTGCCGGTCGTCTCAGACCGCTCCCCATTCCTTCTCGACCATGGTCTCACATCGCCCTAGACTTCATTACCGGTCTGCCTTTGTCTGCGGGGAAGACTGTGATTCTTACGGTTGTCGATAGGTTCTCTAAGGCGGCACATTTCATTCCCCTCGCTAAACTTCCTTCCGCTAAGGAGACGGCACAAATCATTATCGAGAATGTATTCAGAATTCATGGCCTTCCGTTAGACGCCGTTTCAGACAGAGGCCCGCAATTCACGTCACAGTTTTGGAGGGAGTTCTGTCGTTTGATTGGTGCGTCCGTCAGTCTCTCTTCCGGGTTTCATCCCCAGTCTAACGGTCAAGCAGAGAGGGCCAATCAGACGATTGGTCGCATACTACGCAGCCTTTCTTTCAGAAACCCTGCGTCTTGGGCAGAACAGCTCCCCTGGGCAGAATACGCTCACAATTCGCTTCCTTCGTCTGCTACCGGGTTATCTCCGTTTCAGAGTAGTCTGGGTTACCAGCCTCCTCTGTTCTCATCCCAGCTTGCCGAGTCCAGCGTTCCCTCCGCTCAAGCGTTTGTCCAACGTTGTGAGCGCACCTGGAGGAGGGTGAGGTCCGCACTTTGCCGTTACAGGGCACAGACTGTGAGAGCCGCCAATAAACGCAGGATTAAGAGTCCAAGGTATTGTTGCGGCCAGAGAGTGTGGCTTTCCACTCGCAACCTTCCTCTTACGACAGCTTCTCGTAAGTTGACTCCGCGGTTCATTGGTCCGTTCCGTGTCTCCCAGGTCGTCAATCCTGTCGCTGTGCGACTGCTTCTTCCGCGACATCTTCGTCGCGTCCATCCTGTCTTCCATGTCTCCTGTGTCAAGCCCTTTCTTCGCACTCCCGTTCGTCTTCCCTCCCCCTCCCGTCCTTGTCGAGAGCGCACCTATTTACAAGGTACATAAGATCATGGACATGCGTTCTCGGGGACGGGGTCACCAATACTTAGTGGATTGGGAGGGTTACGGTCCTGAGGAGAGGAGTTGGGTTCCGTCTCGGGACGTGCTGGACCGTTCACTCATTGATGATTTCCTCCGTTGCCGCCAGGATTCCTCCTCGAGTGCGCCAGGAGGCGCTCGGTGAGTGGGGGGTACTGTCATGTTTTGTCATTTATTATCATGTCTTGTCCCTGTGCTCCCCATTCTATTCGTTTCCCTCTGCTGGTCTTATTAGGTTCTTTCCCTCTTTCTATCCCTCTCTCTCCCCCTCCCTCTCTCACTCTCTCGCTCTCTCTTCTCTCTATCGTTCCGTTCCTGCTCCCAGCTGTTCCTATTCCCCTAATCATCATTTAGCCTTCCCACACCTGTTCCCGATCCTTTTCCCTGATTAGAGTCCCTATTTCTCTCCTTGTTATTCGTTTCTGCCCTGTCGGTTCCTTGTCTAGAATTCACCGTGCTGTGTTTGTGTATCGCCCTGTCGTGTCGTGTTTTCCTCAGATGCTGCGTGGTGAGCAGGTGTCTGAGTCTGTTTGGTTCAAGTGCCTTCCCGAGGCAACCTGCTGTTCACCTGCTGTTCAAGATCGAGTCTCCAGTTTGTCCTCGTCTTTTCGAGTGAAAGTTGTGTTTTTTTGATTGTATTTACTTTACTGGATTAAAGACTCTGTTTTCGCCAAGTCGCTTTTGGGTCCTCTTTCACCTGCATGACACATGGCCTATTTATTGCCTTAACTTACCTCATTTGCACTCACTGTATATAGACTTTTTGTTTTCTTTTGTTCTACTGTATTATTGACTGTATGTTTTGTTTATTCCATGTGTAACTCTGTGTTGTTGTATGTGTCGAATTGCTACGCTTTATCTTGGCCAGGTCGGAGTTGCAAATGAGACTTTAACACCATTGAAAACCTCTGGAATTTGATCAAGAGGAAGATGGATGGTCACAAGCCATCAAACAAGCTGAGCTGCTTGAAGTTTTGCGCCAGGAGTGACATAAGGTCACCCAACATCAATTTGAAAGACTGGTGGAGAGCATGCCAAGACACAATGAAGCTGTGATTGACAATCAGGGTTATTCCACCAAATATTGATTTCTGAACTCTTTCTAAGTTATAACATTAGTATTATGTTGTTTAAAAATGAATTTGAAGTTATTTTCTTTCTGACAACACTGCATCTTTTTTATTTTGACCAGTTGTCATTTTCTGCAAATAAATGCTCTTAATTACAACATTTTTATTTGGAAATTGGGAGAAATGTTGTCAGTAGTTTATAGAATAAAGAAAATGTTCATTTTACCCAAACACATACCTATAAATAGTAAAAGCAGAGTGATAAATTTGCAGTGGTCTCTTAATTTCTTCCAGAGCCGTATATGGACGAACGATGTCAGCTTTTTAGACCTATGATCCTTGAACAGCACATGATACAGAGAACATGTTGGTTTCTTTATACTCCTTATAGTGTGCTCTTAAATATGGAGTATGTTTAGATTCTGAAATACCATTTTTCACTTTGATTTATTTAACATTTAAAAATATGACTATGACCATCTCAAAAGTACCCTTTTTGATTGTGTTTATTTTGTGACATTGTTTGTAACAATATACTCTTCAAGGTCGTGGCTCTCTTTTAATGATATGACACACTTTATGCATAGAAGTTGACATTGTAGGTCCTAAACCAATTACCGCAGTCCTTCAGGATTGCACATTCAACCTATTCACCAGCAGAAGGAGTTTCCTTTTTCCCATTCACTGTCTTGGTGGTGCTCATGAAATGAAACTAAACTTCACAATTAGCAGCGACCCCACTCAGGAAATGTTATGTACTTGTAGAGAATATTGTTCTAAATGATATGTCACAAATTAACTAAATAAAAAGGGTATTTTTGAGATATTCATATAAATATGATTTATGTTGAATAGATGAATGTGAAAATGTGTACTTCTGAATCTGGACATACTCCATATATGAAAGGACACTACTAGGAGTATAATGTCACCAAGATGTTGTCTGTGTCGTGTATGGTTCACAGATCATAGCATATTACAGCATACACAGTATGTCTAAACAGGGCGTAGAATGATTTTTAAAAAATGGTTTGTGATAGAAATGTAAAAAGCAATGTCAAACATGAGAATTGCCAGAACAATCTGAGCTACCAAAAATATTTTTGGGCTGCGCATACATTGAATCGCCCCACTGTCATGTTGGCGTTCCATCATGAGAATTCTCTAACTGGTGAGAGATCAGAGCTCTACGGCACATCAAGTGTGGGATAACGAGAGAGAAAATAGATGGTAGGATTCACTTCCATTCTATACAATTTCTATTCAAAGTTCCAGTGATTGACTACATAGGGCTCTGGTCAAAAGTAATGCACTTTATAGAGAATAGGGTGCAATTTGGGACTGTGTGAGGGGAGGATAACCACCTTAGGAGAGATGTGTACAATAACGTCTTTGGGCTGGGGGCAGTATTGAGTAGCTTGGGTGAATAAGATGCCCTGAATAAACTGTCTGCTACCCAGGCCCAGTTGGTAATATATGCATATTATTAGTAGATTTGGATAGAAAACACTCTGAAGTTTCAAAAATTGCTTAAATGATGTCTGTGAGTATAACAGCAAAAACCTGAGTAAAAATCCAACCAGGAAATGGGAAATCTGAGGTTTGCAGTTTTTCAACTCTTGGCCTATCAAATATGCAGTGTCCATGGGGTCATATTGCACTTCCTAAGGCTTCCACTAGATGTCAACAGTCTTTAAAACCTTGTTTGATGCTTCTACTGTGAAGTGGGGGTGAATGAGAGCTGAATGAGTCAGAGGTCTGCCAGAGAGCCATGAGCTGGTGACGCGCGTTCACGTGAGGGTTAGGTTGAGTTCCATTGCATTTCTGAAGACAAAGGAATTCTCCGGTTGGAACATTATTGATGATTTATGTTAAAAACATCCTAAATATTGATTCTATACATTGTTTGACATAACATAACTTTTTGACTTGCATAATAGTTGTATCTTTTATCAATGTTTATTATGAGTATTTCTGTAAATTGATGTGGCTCTCTGCAAAATCACTGGATGTTTTGGAACTACTGAACGTAACGCGCCAATGTAAACTGAGATTTTTGGATATAAATATGAACTTTATCGAACAAAACATACATGTATTGTGTAACATGAAGTCCTATGGGTGTCATCTGATGAAGATCATCAAAGGTTAGTGATTCATTTATCTCTATTTCTGCATTTTGTGACTCCTCTCTTTGGCTGGAAAAATGGCTGTGTTTTTCTGTGACTTGGCTCTGACCTAACATAATCGTTTGGTTTGCTTTCGCTGTAAAGTATTTTTGAAATCTGACACTGTGGTGGGATTAACGTCCCACCTGGCCAACATCCAGTGAGATTGCAGAGCGCCAAATTCAAATACAGAAATACTCATTATAAAAATTCAGAAAACAAAACCTATTTTACATAGGTTTAAAGATTAACTTCTTGTGAATCCAACCACGGTGTCAGATTAAAAAAATTATTTATGGCGAAAGCATACCTTACGATTATTTGAGAACATAGCCCAGCAGACAAATCATTACAAACAGTAACCAGCAAAGTATAAGAGTTACACAAGTCAGAAATAGAGATAAAAATTAATCCCCTACCTTTGATGAACTTCATATGGTTGCACTCAGAAGAGATTAATTTACTCAATAAATGTTCCTTTTGTTCGATAAAGTCTCTTTATGTCCAAAAACCTCCCTTTTGTTCGCCCATTTTCTTCAGTAATCCACAGGCTCAAATGCAGTCAAAACAGGCAGACAAAAAAATCGAAATTGCATCTGTAAAGTTCATAGAACATGTCAAACGATGTTTATATTCAATCCTCAGGTTGTTTTTAGCCTAAATAATCAATAATATTTCAACCGGATAATAACGTCGCCAATATAAAAGGTATACAAGAAAGGCACTCTCGGTCGTGCGCATTAAAAAGCTCTGTGACACGGCAGGGTCCACTCATTCAGACTGCTCTTACTCCCTCATTTTTCAGAATACAAGCCTGAAACAATTTCTAAAGACTGTTGACATCTAGTGGAAGGCATAGGAACTGCAATTTGAGTCCTCATTCAATGCACACTGTCATGGCATTGAATAGAAAACTAAAACTAAAATAAAAAACGACTTCCTGAATGGATTTTTCTCCGGTTTTCGCCTTCCAAATCAGTTCAGTGATACTCACTGACACTAATTTAACAGTTTTGGAAACTTTCGCATGTTTTCTATCCAAATCTACAAGTTATATGCAAATCATATCTTCTGGGCCCCAGTAGCAGGCAGTTTAATTTGGGCATGCTTTTCATCCAAAATTCCAAATGCTGCCCCCTACCATAGAGAAGTTAACAAGAAGTGTATCTTTGAAATGGTGTAAAATACTTGTATGATTGAGGAATTTTAATTATGCGATTTCTGTTGTTTTGAATTTGGCGCCCTGCACTTTCACTGGCTGTTGTCACATCGATCCCATTAGCGGGATCTCAGCCCAAAGAGGATAACAGAGTATCAAGAATCTTGCCTCCAATACAATACAATTGTGTAAGCTTGCCTTGCAATGCAGCTGAAGTAACATAAGCTAGTTAACTAACTATTTACTTGCTTATTGTGTAGTGGAGGATAAAAATAACTGTATGCCTATGGATGTGTAGCTAGCTACAGTATGTAGCCGATCTGCATATGGACCCTAAAATGTTAGGTTCTGAACTAATATTCATACCAATCTATAAACCTCAGCTATCATAGTTGTTGTATCAACTTGAAGTCTAATGGCATTAATAAAGCCTATGGATAGAGTACAATATAATAACTTTATTGTACCAAGGATGCAAGACCTATATACACATGTACTGTAGTTATTACCATGCATGAGATTCCCTCATTGTAGCCTGTAAATTGAATATATTCACTGATCATGTACTCTTCCTTGGCAAATAAAGGTGCGGTTCAGGTATGAATCTGAGACCTTCTTTTTCAGTCATATCAAACTCTATTATTTGAATGATGCTGTGTCTGCAAGTATTACAATTATACACTACAACAGTGCTTACCACTCCTGCTCCTGGGACATCAATGATTACACATTGTAACTATGTAATAGACCAGAAAGATGATTGATTTGTAATTCATTATTACAGAAAAAAATCTATGCATATCTAACTCCCTTCATCTGCATTAATCTGAGGACACAGGATAATACTTCAACTAGAACCTTAATTTCAACCAGTGGAGAATGTGAAACACTTTCTTGAAAGAAGTTCATTATCCAGGGGTTATAAATACATAAATGCATTAGAATTATGATAATTGTAATATTAGAAATGCAAGTTTACACTTCAATGCACATATGGTGTGCATTATAAAATGAGGAAGAAAGACGCGGTGGGGAGAGAGGTGTAGAAGACAGGGGGCCCTGGGCCCCCAGTTGGCCCAAAGATTATTTTAAGAGCGGGTGAGGTGGCGATGATAGGACTGGCTTCCTCTTTCACATCAAAATATATCTGCAGATGAGTGACAGATGGATAGAGAGAGAGCATGATTAAGCTTTGTTTTTTAAATTCTAATACGGTAAGTCATCTTAAATCAGGAGATGAAATATAAAACTGACCTTGGATCATTAACTCTGGGACTACTACATCTCTGTCTGTATTTCAATGCAAAGCATCTCTTTAATACTACTTCCTGTTGACCCGACCAAGTGACATCTCACCTATGATCATGCTGTGCCCTCTATGTCAGCCAAAAGAGCTGATATAACATAGCGCGAGCCCATAGCAAATTAATGGAATGGAACATTTGCAGAGCCTGTTTTGACTGGAGTGATGCTTAGAATCCATAAAAATGTATCCCTTTTTATTTTACCACTACATTTAAGTCATTTAGCAGACGCTCTTATCCAGAGCGACTTACAAATTGGTGCATTCACCTTATGACATCCAGTAGAACAGTCACTTTACAATAGTGCATCTAAATCTTAAAGGGGGGGGGGTGAGAAGGATTACTTATCCTATCCTAGGTATTCCTTAAAGAGGTGGGGTTTCAGGTGTCTCCGGAAGGTGGTGATTGACTCCGCTGTCAATCTGTTCGTCGGAGGAAACTGGAAAAAAACAACTTGTGTAGAAAGTAAACATCTGCTCGATGGTGTTAACTGTGCTTATGTCTGCATAATGAAAAAAAAATTGACGTTTGACTTTTTCTGGTCTAGTGATCGATGACAAATGAGCTCGCTGCCCAGACTTACATAATTACAAAGATGAGATTTTCCTGATTAAAATGGTGCCCGTGTAACAGTTTTGCTTCCGTTCCTCTCCTCGTTCTTACCTGGGCTCAAAAAGATATTTGCTGAAATAGAAAGACATGCCTATATTTCCCCCATAGGAAACAATGGGAAGACCGCAGAGTTCCAATATGATTTTTGTTGTTTACATTTGAACTATAAAACAACATGAGCAGGTCTCAATGCCAACAATAGCGAAGCAGGCATTGTAATGTTGAACAATAAGCTGGGAATAAAACGTTCGGGAAAGCGAGTTGGTGTCACAGTGCTCAATAGAACTAATAGGAGCTGTCAGGGTGAAAAATGCACTAAAATAAGGTCTGTTTTTTCGTGATTACTTCAAAACAAAGGCACGCAGCTATGAAATATGGTCATATTATGGATCTGGACTCCATGGCTGATGTAATGAACTAGTTTTCGTCAGAAAATAAAGTTGTTAAAAATGTAATGTGTCCAGCCAACTATCTACACGGATTTCAGAGCACTCTCGTCTGAGTGTACCAGAGCAGCAGTATAATTACTTTACGACCGCTCAACACCTGTTGAATATGGCCTGTGTCAGTAAATTGTTTCCAGCACCACATTTACAGTCACCAACTGGTTAACACGAAAACTGCCTTACTAGCTCTGCAAGGGTGAGTAAAATGGTCAGAGTGGTAACTAGCCAACGTTAGCTTTGGTGCTTGACTGCCGTTGTAAGGCCAGAATGCTCAAATCAACCCTACTCCTCGGCCAGAATATCCAGTGTGCGCTCCGAGAATGAAACCGTCCGAATTTTCAAACTGACATTTTTTCTCTGAATGGAAACTCCATAATATTATCTAATGAATTAAGCCACATTTCTTAAAATCAATCCCATGTACTATGTTATTTCAAAAAAGGTTTTAAATTCTCTGGTAATGTCAATACGGAATACTTTCATATGCTTCTCAAAGATGCCCTCTGGTGGTCAAACTAGCAATAACTTGAAGTAACAGACTAAATGGCTGAGAATTAAATGATGTGCCACTGAATGCTGCAGCAGCACGCAGGGTGTGCCGCAGTATGACGCAACTTTTAAAGGAGGAACCACTGTACTTGTCCACAGGTAGATCTACGACTAGATAGAGTGAAAATGTCTCTAATTTCTACGGAAAGAAGGCAAATCTTCATGACAAGAACAATAGATGGCTATGCTATGCTATGCCCATACAAGTATATATGTTTGTAATGGCCACTTGGTTAACAACATCTAAACCGGACATGGCTAAGAGGAGGCCTAAAGGCATATCTTTGTGGCTCAATAGAGTGGCTCTTATGAATAGAGTTATTTACTCAATCACACCAAAAATTTCCAATCAAATCAAATGTCTGAGAAGTCAAAACAACATACCAACTTAAAGCTCACCCTGCCTGAGGACAATCAACCATGAATTGAATTAGTGTTGCCTCATAAAATTATTTATATTAGCAACCCACAGGGTGAAAGAATGAGTTTGATTAGGCATTTGTCCTCACCTTCATCACTTCTTAGTCGGCTAGTCATAGGATGCATCCTAAATTGAACCATATTCCCTATATAGTGGACTACTTTTAACCAAAGCGCTATGGGCCCTGGTCAAAAGTAGTGCCCTATAAAGGGAATAGGGTGCCATTTAGGACAGAGCCAGAGTGCGTTCAACCATTTAGATGAATGCTGATTCAAGCTCTATAGCAGACTTTTTCTTGCGCTCTGACACCATCCATCCCACGCACAAACAAAACAGTGTTATAACTAAGGTCAATGTCCACGCCCCCGCGGAAATCAAGTTAGCATAATAAAAGAATCTCCATAAAAATGTATCTCAATCCACCTATCCTCCTATCCTATCCTCCTATCTCGCACTTCCGCATCTGGGGTAAATGTTGACTGAGCTAGAGCGGTGTTTGTCAGACCATAGCTATGTTTGAATACCCATACTAACATATTGAATACTAAATACTTAATGAGCACATACTACATACTATATACTATTAGTTCATTTTACTATAGTGTAAAAGAAAGGTATCCTTTCAGTTGAGTGTACTAGCGCTTTGCCTGTTTACCAGAAGTTGATGCTGTTGCTACGCAACTTCTTGCTTACTTGTTAGCATAACAAATTACTAGCTAGCCATCTTATGACTTCATTAACAATGTCCATTGAGAAAACACAACGACTATACCACTTAGCTAAGCTAAGAATCACCCGAATAATCAAGTCAATAAATGTTTTCCTGCATTTGGCGTTTCATTATTTGTGTCCATTCCTATATTAAACCCTATGGCTCAACTCGGCTCGTTGTGTGCGAGAGAGAGTGATGTATACCACACACAACTTAACATTACCTGCGTTGGAAACTCACCACAACTTGTAGTCTGCACTGTCTACCTGTAATTGTTAGCCATTGTCGTGTCTTTACTCTCATTAAATGAGGACTTTTAGTTTTTATCAAAGCTTCTCGGTAATTAGTATTGCGCGATCGAACTGATTAATCATGTAACTGTAATTAACTAGGAAGTCGGGGCACCAAGGAAACTATTCAGATTACAAAGTTATAATTTCCAGATATTTTATATCTGATCAATTAGTCTTCGAATGAATGAATTATTTACTTTACCTCACGTTATTCTCATACCAAACGTCGTAAAGTTTTGGTTATCTGCACGAACCCAGTCTTCACTATGAGTCATCCATACATCAATTGTCTTAAATCAAATATTTACTAACTAAGTAATTCACAGAAATGCATAAACAAACAAACAAAGTAAAAATGGTTACAAGAAATGATAGGGGAATGTGCCCTAGTGTGCTAAACCGGCATCGCGGCTTGGTGGACAAAAGGGGGAGTGGGGGTCAGCTGAGAAGTCATGACAGAGTTGATAATTATAACAATTTAAATGCAAATCGTTTGCACATGAACGCTCAATCATTCGGAAACAATTGCAATCAATCAATATATTTACGCTCAGTGTCATCTTGATCACTGTTGAAAAGTTAGTTTCTGTTGGAGAGCTCTCTCTCTCTCTCTCTCTCTCTCTCTCTCTCTCTCTCTCTCTCTCTCTCTCTCTCTCTCTCTCTCATCACATAATTTTACAAACAGTATCATCCTCACTCATTCATATTATACAACAATTAGATGTAAACCCACCTTAAATACATTTTTACACTCTGTACTGCTCTATATGTAGCCAAATTCTATCACAAATGTATACATCCACTTGGACTATAATATTAGAGCATATATGCCTGCCATAGCAAATGTAATTTAGTGTAGCCTATAGCCTACATTCATTAATGTACACACATACACACGTCAGAATAATCATGTGAAACCTATTTATTTGGTAAAGTTGCCTTTTCCCATAACAGACTGGTGGCAGAGGACCCTACTGTGTGCTACAACCTAGACCTCAATCCCCACTTCCGAATGACCAGAACCTCTTTTGACAGCCTGGTAGAGGTCTTGCAGCAAGAACACCAGGAATATAGTTGGGGCAAGACCTTGGAAAGCCTCATGTCAATAAAAAACTCCAACAACGTCAACAGTCTATCCTCCCTCTGTCACGACTCCCTCCGAAGGTGGCTCCCCTGCCTGTTCGGGTGGCGCTCGGCGGTCGTCGTCGCCGGTCTACTAGCCGCCACCGATCCCTTTTTCCTTTTCTGTCCGTTTGGTCTTATTGGTTGCACCTGTCCCTCATTTTGTTTCTTGATTTATGTCTATTTAAGCCTGTTAGGCCCACCTATGTTCGTGCGGAATTATTTTCTGTTAGTCGGGGTGTGTGTGTTTGTGTTCCTGTCCGTTTGTGCCCTGTGTTGGGTCGGACTATTTTTCTGTCTGTTTAGCGCCTATGGTTTTGGGCGTTCGTGTGGGAATCACAATAAACACCGTTTTCCCCAGTATCCTCTGCTCTCCGCAATTGACTCTGCACCCACCACTCCAGGCGATTGTGACACCCTCTGTCTATTATCCTTAACTCTCCATCTATTCTCGTGTCTTCTCTTTGTCTATTCTCGTATTTTGTCTGTCTATTTTCATCTTTTCTCTTTGTCTATTCTCATTGTCCATACATCTATTCTCCTCATCCTCCTGTACCCCTCTTCTTTCTTCTTCTCCCTCTTGCGGTTCTCTCTCTTTTTGTTTTCTTCATCTCTCTTCTCCTCTCTTTTTATTGCATCTTCCTCTCTCTTCTCATCGTGAGCGCTGGCCTGCCTCTCTCTCTCTCTCTTCATCTCTGTCCTGCATCTCTCTGAGTAGTGTGACCCACTCTGGCTCTCTCCTCCTCTTGGGAGTTATCGCTTCTCTCTCTCTGATCATGTACATTTCTGCAAAATAACAACAGGCGGTGTAATTGCGGGACTGCTGTCAATTGCCTCATCCATGGCACTGTACCTTTTCCAGGTGGCCTCAGTGCTCACCCCAGTTTGGGGGCACTTCAAATCCCAAAAGAAACAAGTTGGGGCACAAACAGCTAAGAAATGCTGCACTCACCGTACAACCTGCACGTTACATTGTGTAGATCTGGAGACATTTTAGATGGCTATACAAAAAAAGTCTTACTTTATGCTTTTGTTTGAGGTTCTCCCATTTTTTCTTTATCCAGGCTACAGTCACCTTCCCTTCCTGACAGTACTCCTGCACAAATGGGCAAAGCACAATCATCAATTATCATTAGCAACTAGTCTTTGGCAAATACAGATACAATAGGCAAAGTTGCAAACGCATAAAACTGTTGTCTTTTTTGTCCCCCAAAATGTCGTTCCAACCTGTAATGTTACCAGTCATACCAAGGATGTATTGGCTCATGAATGCTAATGAGGCAGATCATATAAGCTGCAGTAATTGAACTGTCTTGACAAAACCACCAGTCTGTTTGCTTGTGATTGTTTATGTTAGGTAACGTTCCCAGCAATTCAGCTATTTGCTCAAACCCCTTGCTGTGAACCAGAATTAATTTCTGGCCCGCCAGGTTATCAGCTTTGCTGTGTTGTCATCAGTCCCTACGATGTAATGAGACACCCTTTTTTAGATAAACCTGTGACATGTTAACCTTACATGAATCAGGTTTAAAACGATTAACTATCAACCACATATTTGCCTAATGTTGGGTAGTTAGTTAGAAAGCATATAGTTAATATACCTGCAAGCAGTCCTTCTTATCTGCACAACCATCTTTTGTAGTGTGTTTGTGTTGACGTTCTCTGTTTGTCTGGGCATTAAATAATTCCCCGGCACGTTCCCTGGGGTGTGGGGAGTGGACGGGGAAGGAGCGAGAGAAAAGGGGGGGAATGTTATTGTAAATAGAAATAGATTTGAAAAAAGAGGCAGACTGAGAGAGCTGATGATGCCTCAGGAGAATGCTCCTTAGGCAGTCACGGATTACAGGGCAGAAAGCCATGGGATGTTGCTGAGTGGGCATGTGAATGATTAGTCTGTCAAATCTCATTTACAGTTTGTGTGTCTGTCTGTGTGTGTGTGCGTGTGTCTGTGATAGAGTAGAAGGCTTACTGTAGCAGTGGGGGTACCAGCGGTCCATCATACACAGAGATCTGATTATACTGATTTAATTGTCTACTTGAATAGAGCCGTGGAGGATTGAGGGCAGGGTGACAGGGACAAACAGCAGTAAACATCGCACACACACACACACACACACACACACACACACACACACACACACACACACACACACACACACACACACACACACACACACACACACACACACACACACACACACACACACACACACACACACACACACACACACACACACACACACACACACACACACACACACACACACACACACACACACACACACACACATGCACACACACCTGCAGAGGGTCAAGTACAACCAACAACAGCCATTCCATTAGCAAGCCACATGACCAACAGACACTACTCCCGAGAGAGGTGCTAAAGCAACAGACAAGCAATCTTACAGTCTTTATGATCACACTTTAATGATGCATCAATCTTCTGTCTTCCTTCTGATCACAGCCACAATCATCACATCATTTATCACCCACCATTACCACCACTGTTATTATATTTCATGTGCCTCACTTTAGAATAATGAGGCCCAATCACAGTACTTCCATTTCCATGTCATAAGACTACAATAATAAATTACAATGTCTCTCTCCTTATTACTGCTGTAGTTTACAGTCAGAGCGTCACAGCTCACAAAGGACAAGGTTCTGAGATCTGTTGCTCAGGTCTGTTTTCGGGTCACATCCCATTCCACTGTTACCAAGAACATCCTAGCTATTTCACCAGCTTTCCAAATCCTGTATATAGTCAGGGGAATACATACAGTGGGATAGGCTGTGTGTTTCTCGCCATCTAAGCAGGGTGGAGAATGCGGCTCCTCCGTGTCTTTAATAATAATGGTGTTTATCTCAGCTACTTACATTAGAGAGCTCTTCACGCCGCAGTTAAAGAACCCTGGGGGCCATGCGGCGCCACATCTCTGGAGCTAGGTGCTTCAATAGTTGGTGTTACACGAGTCCCACTGCTCTCTGTCTTTCTTTCTTTCCTCTCACACACTCTCTCCTACGTGTCCTACTGTGAGTATAGTTTTTTGTGTCTTGTCACTAGAGTATGCTGAACCTGTTCATGTTTGGAGAACATAAAAGAGAGGGAGGAGGAGAGAAGGAAAGAGTGTTCCCCACAAGGCCTAATCATCACCGCCTCCTGAATAAAGGAGCTTTCCAAAAGCAAATGACATAATATTACACGATGTGGAAGTGACAGAATGAGACAGCGAGTATCAACACATGCTCTAGAGCCCCTGTAGAAATCCCTGTAGAAATGACACCCACTACATCCATGACAGAGGCAGGGGGAAGGGTTCAAAATAGATACTGTAGCAAATAACACACATCTAGTGAATCTGAACATCTGAACATCAAAGACAGAAGGCGATACAAAAGGGAGCAAGAGGCCTTCATTTCCCTTCTTGATGAAGTACAAACAGAGGAAGGCAGCCTGCTCTATGTCAATGTTACAGATCACAGGGCTACCCGGGAGAACTGGGGAACATATTGCCCCCAATGCCTCTATACCCACACTCTGATCATTACCCTCAGGCTCTGTCGTGCATCATCGTGGGGGGGGGGGGGTTACTGCATCAGCATAGCAAATATTTACAGTATATGGTCATGTTTACATCGTTACCTCATCAGCATAGCAAATATTTACAGTATATCGTCACGTTTACATCGTTACCTTATCAGCATAGCAAATATTTACAGTATATGGTCATGTTTACATCGTTACCTCATCAGCATAGCAAATATTTACAGTATATGGTCATGTTTACATCGTTACCTCATCAGCATAGCAGGTATCCTTATGGTGGTGTTTATGTTAAACTCAACAGCATGGCAGGTGCAGTATTGATATGGTAGTGTCATAATGTTACCTCATCAGCATAGCATCATGTCTCTCCTTTACTATTAGCAAGCTTGCGCAATGTCATTCACCTATTCACTTCAGCCTATGAGCATGGCATACTAGAGCAATTCCACCACGCTTGCTGATTAGCCTATGGGCTCACTCGTGCAATAAGCACTTCCCTTTCTTTCAACCAATGGGAATACATCTGCGGGATAATTTATATGTCAACTAAAACCTTGTGTATTGCATTTGCTATCTTGCAGCAACAGTCTTCCAACGACGGTCTATGCTTGCTTTCCATGTCATTTAAGTCATACCAGATGCCATAATCTCCCCTGAGAGAGAGGACACGTCCTGTGTTCCAGCGATCAATCTACATCCACTCTCAAGTTCCAGGTGATTTCTCACGACTATGATTTCCCAGAGAAGAAGTTCAAATCACCATTAGCCAAGTGGGTCATTTTCCGACGCTCAACTTTCGTGTATTCCGGCTGTATTCCATGCTTCCAGGCATGTCCAGCCATGAGCTCCTCTCTTCTGGCTACAGATGTACTCGGCTTATATCTGCAACTCCCAGACAACACGCATCCCTTTTCCGGAAGAAGAGGTTGTCTTCCCAGGGGGAAGGAAAGACTCCAGATTCTGCTTCGCTGTAGATTATAACGTTGTTATTCAATATCAGTTATCAGATCTGGTCGGATTTATCATAAATGCTTAATTTATGGATAGTCTCATGTGGATATTCATGGGGAACACCTATGCATACAGGCTTTATTTACATCCAGGTTTCATATTCATGAACATAATTTTAGCTGGTGAAAAAATCGCAACTGGATATTATTTCAGAATATCTTGTTAAAACTTTGTTAAAGGTTTTGTTGTGTTTTCCACATTCCCACCAGTAGAGCCACTTCCTGTTCATACTGCTGTAAATGCCATTAGCAATTATCTTCTGTCAAGGCCGGCAACATCAACAACATTAAAATGAAAATGCTACTATGGCTGTTATCTAAACAACACGTTGTCTTGTATCCCTCTACTGGGACAACGGCTTATCTATGCTGATCTACACAGGCCGATTGCTGTTGTGCTATTTAGAGTTACATGGTTGCATAGGAGTGGACCCGAATTAAGGTGAACTCAATAAAGCTTGTTGAATGGCCTCGCCGACAATCCATTGCAGCAATTGTGGATTGGTAATCAATGATAATCAGAAACAACATACAGTACTTCATGAAGTCTAAGGTAGTCATTCATATTTATTCACACAGGAAGCGGCGCAGGTCCTAATCCAGGCACTTGTCATCTCCCGTCTGGATTACTGCAACTCGCTGTTGGCTGGGCTCCCTGCCTGTGCCATTAAACCCCTACAACTCATCCAGAACGCCGCAGCCCGTCTAGTGTTCAACCTTCCCAAGTTCTCTCACGTCACCCCGCTCCTCCGCTCTCTCCACTGGCTTCCAGTTGAAGCTCGCATCCGCTACAAGACCATGGTGCTTGCCTACGGAGCTGTGAGGGGAACGGCACCTCAGTACCTCCAGGCTCTGATCAGGCCCTACACCCAAATAAGGGCACTGCGTTCATCCACCTCTGGCCTGCTCGCCTCCCTACCACTGAGGAAGTACAGTTCCCGCTCAGCTCAGTCAAAACTGTTCGCTGCTCTGGCTCCCCAATGGTGGAACAAACTCCCTCACGACGCCAGGACAGCGGAGTCAATCACCACCTTCCGGAGACACCTGAAACCCCACCTCTTTAAGGAATACCTAGGATAGGATAAAGTAATCCTTCTCACCCCCCCCTTAAAATATTTAGATGCACTATTGTAAAGTGGTTGTTCCACTGGATGTCATAAGGTGAATGCACCAATTTGTAAGTCGCTCTGGATAAGAGCGTCTGCTAAATGACTTAAATGTAAATGTAAATGTAAATATTTGACATTAAGTTGGCTTACATAATTGTAGCCTTTCACAAGTTGTGCTTTGCAACATTAGTCATTCTTTATCAATTGATTTGCCAGCGACTCAAATGGAATACTTCATCCATGTGTAACAGTATAGACTTTACGTTCGTGCCCTCGCCCCGACCTGGACGCGAACCAGGGACGCTCTGCACACGTTAACAGTCACCCTCGAAGCATCGTTACCCATCGCTCCGCAACTGCCACTACTTCAAGGTCTCAGAACAAGTGACGTCACTGATTGAAATGCCACTAGCGTGCACCACCGCTAACTAGCTAGCCATTTCAAATCGCCTACACTCACCCCCCTTTTGACCTCCTCCTCTTTCCGCAGCAACCAGTAATCCGGGTCAACAGCAGCAATGTAACAGTATCGACTTTACATCCATCCCCTCGCCCCGAACTGGGCACGAAAACAAGGGAAGCTCTGCACACATCAACAGTCACCCTCGAAGCATCGTTACCCATCGCGCCACAAAAGCGCGGCCCTTGCAGAGCAAGGGGAACCACTACTTCAAGGTCTCAGAGCAAGTGACGTCACCGATTGAAACATCACTAGCGCGCACCACCGCTAACTAGCTAGCCATTTCACATTGGCTACACATGGTTAATGAGCTCAGTAGATCTACTACTGCCTTTAACTGTCATCACTATTGGCATTGTAATTGAATTTGTATTTCATCTCATCATAAACAAAATGTCTTCCGTATACTTGATATGTCGTGTCACTCCCTAAAATTAGTTGTATCTCGACTAATAGCGATATTCTCCAGCCTCCCAGCAGCAAACCATGTGGCAGAGTGGCTATCGACAGTAATATATCAATCAAGAACTGTGGCTTTTATGGCTCCCAAGTGGTGCAGCGGTCTAAGGCACTGCAGTGGCACTCACAGTGCAGGGACGCTACTACTGCACAGGGGCCGTGACCGGGAGCCCTCCCGGTTAGGGGTTCGTTTGGTCGGGGGGCTTTCTTGGCTCATCGCGCTCTAGCCAGCTGCCCAGCATAGGGCAGTCTGTCATCAGAATCTGGCTCTGAGGAGCATTCCTCAGAGATGAGGCATACCCCAAACTATTCAATAAAACAACATATTGTATTCTGTCTCTGTCATTCAGTTAATAAGCCTGTACTTAATTGAACTACCTTGGGCAAGACAGTGCCTCTGCTCAGATGATCAGGTTCTAAACAGGCACAGGCTAAATTAATCGTCTCCTGCTCCTCTGGGATACAACAGTGTCTCCTGTCCTCTGGGATACAACAGGTGTGTTGTGGTGTCTGATCCTTGGACACCTTACTAAGTACGTCCCCTGGGTGCTGCCAGCCGGGCTTCAATCTGATGGGACTATCTGGCCTGGTGCACTAAGTGTGCTCCCTGGGAATTCACTACAGCCAGCGTTCATCAGTAGAGGCAAAAATTGGAGTTCACTCACTCACACAAATACACACACATGCACCACATACACAAGCCTGTTCCACATAGGCACACATGCAAGTGCCTACAAACACACATGCATGCCCGGACGCCCGCAGGCACACTCAGACACACACTCTTCCAAACCCAAACTTTCCGTGCCTGCACTCTGTCTGATTCACTATCTATTTATTTTCGTCACACTCATATGTATGGAAAGAGACAAAACAAATGGAATGGAGTTCACACTGTAATTGTGCACCTTTAAAATTATAATTGGCATGCCTATTGTCACAGCTTTTTTTTCAGCTGCAGAGCCAACGAATGCTGGCATGCATGCTCTCATCTCATCTAGACAGAACAGAGACACGGGCATGCGAAGGTGATATGAAAGGAGGCCTGTCATGTTCAGCAGTATGTGGTGAGAGATGGCCCTCCTGTTGAGGCTCTACTCTCCTCTCCATGGGACTCAGCAGGCAGTGTCTACCAGCATACCTCATATACTGTACAGTCTATCTATAGACTAGCTTGGAATAGAGGTGTGTGAGTGTGTGTTTTACAATCCTCATAAGGATAGTAAAACAAGGAAAATTTGCACAAGTGGGGACATTTTGCCAGTCCCCATGAGGAAAAATGCCATTTTTAGGGTTAGGGTTAGAATTAGGGTTAGGTTAATTGTTAAGGTTAGATTCAGGTTTAGGGAAAATTGGACTTTAGCAATACAAAACTGTATGTCACGCCCTGACCTTAGAGAGCCATTTTATTTCTCTATTTGGTTAGGTCAGGGTGTGATTTGGGTGGGCATTCTATGTTTTCTATTTCTTTGTTTTGGCCGAGTGTGGTTCCCAATCAGAGGCAGCTGTCGATCATTGTCTCTGATTGGGAATCATACTTAGGCAGCCTTTTTCCAACCTAATGTTGTGGGTAATTATTTATGTTCTGTGAGTGTTTGTGTGCGGCATGTTTGGTTTACCTGTTTTTGTGAAGGTCTGAAGATAGCGAACGTGACACTGTGTGTGTGTGTGTGTGCGCCTCACTTATTATACACTGCTCAAAAAAATAAAGGGAACACTAAAATAACACATCCTAGATCTGAATGAATGAAATTTTTTTATTAAAAACTTTTTTCTTTACATAGTTGAATGTGCTGACAACAAAATCACACAAAAATTATCAATGGAAATCAAATGTATCAACCCATGGAGGTCTGGATTACAGGCTGATCCAACTTTGATGTAATGTCCTTAAAACAAGTCAAAATGAGGCTCAGTAGTGTGTGTGGCCTCCACGTGCCTGTATGACCTCCCTACAACGCCTGGGCATGCTCCTGATGAGGTGGCTGATGGTCTCCTGAGGGATCTAAATAAATAAAGGCTAAATAAACTAATCTAATAAAATAATCTAAATAAACGCTCCACACCGCGTGGCCGCTGCCACCCTAATCTGGTGGTCCTAGCGCGCACGACCCATGTGGAGTTCCAGGTCTCCGGTAGCCTCTGGAACTGCCAATCTGCGGCCAACAAGGCAGAGTTCATCTCAGCCTTTGCCTCCCTCCAGTCCCTCGACTTCTTGGCACTGACAGAAACATGGATCACCACAGATAACACTGCTACTCCTACTGCTCTCTCTTCGTCCGCCCACGTGTTCTCGCACACCCCGAGAGCTTCTGGTCAGCGGGGTGGTGGCATCGGGATCCTTATCTCTCCCAAGTGGTCATTCTCTCTTTCTCCCCTTACCCATCTGTCTATCGCCTCCTTTGCATTTCATGCTGTCACAGTTACCAGCCCTTTCAAGCTTAACATCCTTATCATTTATCGCCCTCCAGGTCCCCTCGGAGAGTTCATCAATGAGCTTGATGCATTGATAAGCTCCTTTCCTGAGGACGGCTCACCTCTCACAGTTCTGGGCGACTTTAACCTCCCCACGTCTACCTTTGACTCATTCCTCTCTGCCTCCTTCTTTCCACTCCTCTCCTCTTTTGACCTCACCCTCTCACCTTCCCCCTACTCACAAGGCAGGCAATACGCTCGACCTCATCTTTACTAGATGCTGTTCTTCCACTAACCTCATTGCAACTCCCCTCCAAGTCTCCGACCACTACCTTGTATCCTTTTCCCTCTCGCTCTCATCCAACACTTCCCACACTGCCCCTACTCGGATGGTATCGCGCCGTCCCAACCTTCGCTCTCTCTCCCCCGCTACTCTCTCCTCTTCCATCCTATCATCTCTTCCCTCTGCTCAAACCTTCTCCAACCTATCTCCTGATTCTGCCTCCTCAACCTTCCTCTCCTCCCTTTCTGCATCCTTTGACTCTCTATGTCCCCTATCTTCCAGGCCGGCTCGGTCCTCCCCTCCCGCTCCGTGGCTTGACGACTCATTGCGAGCTCACAGAACAGGGCTCCGGGCAGCCGAGCGGAAATGGAGGAAAACTCGCCTCCCTGCGGACCTGGCATCCTTTCACTCCCTCCTCTCTACATTTTCCTCCTCTGTCTCTGCTGCTAAAGCCACTTTCTACCACTCTAAATTCCAAGCATCTGCCTCTAACCCTAGGAAGCTCTTTGCCACCTTCTCCTCCCTCCTGAATCCTCCCCCCTCCCCCCCTCCCTCTCTGCAGATGACTTCGTCAACCATTTTGAAAAGAAGGTCGACGACATCCGATCCTCGTTTGCTAAGTCAAACGACACCGCTGGTTCTGCTCACACTGCCCTACCCTGTGCTCTGACCTCTTTCTCCCCTCTCTCTCCAGATGAAATCTCGCGTCTTGTGACGGCCGGCCGCCCAACAACCTGCCCGCTCGACCCTATCCCCTCCTCTCTTCTCCAGACCATTTCCGGAGACCTTCTCCCTTACCTCACCTCGCTCATCAACTTATCCCTGACCGCTGGCTACGTCCCTTCCGTCTTCAAGAGAGCGAGAGTTGCACCCCTTCTGAAAAAACCTACACTCGATCCCTCCGATGTTAACAACTACAGACCAGTATCCCTTCTTTCTTTTCTCTCAAAAACTCTTGAACGTGCCGTCCTTGGTCAGCTCTCCCGCTATCTCTCTCAGAATGACCTTCTTGATCCAAATCAGTCAGGTTTCAAGACTAGTCATTCAACTGAGACTGCTCTTCTCTGTATCACGGAGGCGCTCCGCACCGCTAAAGCTAACTCTCTCTCTTCTGCTCTCATCCTTCTAGACCTATTGGCTGCCTTCGATACTGTGAACCATCAGATCCTCCTCTCCACCCTCTCCGAGTTGGGCATCTCCGGCGTGGCCCACGCTTGGATTGCGTCCTACCTGACAGGTCGCTCCTACCAGGTGGCGTGGCGAGAATCTGTCTCCTCACCACGAGCTCTCACCACTGGTGTCCCCCAGGGCTCTGTTCTAGGCCCTCTCCTATTCTCGCTATACACCAAGTCACTTGGCTCTGTCATAACCTCACATGGTCTCTCCTATCATTGCTATGCAGACGACACACAATTAATTTTCTCCTTTCCCCCTTCTGATGACCAGGTGGCGAATGGCGAATCGCATCTCTGCATGTCTGGCAGACATATCAGTGTGGATGACGGATCACCACCTCAAGCTGAACTTCGGTAAGACGGAGCTGCTCTTCCTCCCGGGGAAGGACTGCCCGTTCCATGATCTCGCCATCACGGTTGACAACTCCATTGTGTCCTCCTCCCAGAGCGCTAAGAACCTTGGCGTGATCCTGGACAACACCCTGTCGTTCTCAACTAACATCAAGGCGGTGGCCCGTTCCTGTAGGTTCATGCTCTACAACATCCGCAGAGTACAACCCTGCCTCACACAGGAAGCGGCGCAGGTCCTAATCCAGGCACTTGTCATCTCCCGTCTGGATTACTGCAACTCGCTGTTGGCTGGGCTCCCTGCCTGTGCCATTAAACCTCTACAACTCATCCAGAATGCCGCAGCCCGTCTAGTGTTCAACCTTCCCAAGTTCTCTCACGTCACCCCGCTCCTCCGCTCTCTCCACTGGCTTCCAGTTGAAGCTCGCATCCGCTACAAGACCATGGTGCTTGCCTACGGAGCTGTGAGGGGAACGGCACCTCAGTACCTCCAGGCTCTGATCAGGCCCTACACCCAAATAAGGGCACTGCGTTCATCCACCTCTGGCCTGCTCGCCTCCCTACCACTGAGGAAGTACAGTTCCCGCTCAGCCCAGTCAAAACTGTTCGCTGCTCTGGCTCCCCAATGGTGGAACAAACTCCCTCACGACGCCAGGACAGTGGAGTCAATCACCACCTTCCGGAGACACCTGAAACCCCACCTCTTTAAGGAATACTTAGGATAGGATAAAGTAATCCTTCTCACCCCCCTTAAAATATTTAGATGCACTATTGTAAAGTGGCTGTTCCACTGGATGTCATAAGGTGAATGCACCAATTTGTAAGTCGCTCTGGATAAGAGCGTCTGCTAAATGACTTAAATGTAATGTAAATGGATCTCCTCCCAGACCTGGACTAAAGCATCCGCCAACTCCTGGACAGTCTGTGGTGCAATGTGGAGTTGGTGGATGGGGGCGAGTCATGATGTCCCAGATGTGCTCAATTGGATTCAGGTCTGGGGAACGGGCGGGCTAGTCCATAGCATCAATGCCTTCCTCTTGCAGGAACTGCTGACACACTCCAGCCACATGAGGTCTACCATTGTCTTGTATTAGGAGGAACCCAGGGCCAACCACACCAGCATATGATCTCACAAGGGGTCTGAGGATCTCATCTCAGTACCTAATGGCAGTCAGGCTACCTCTGGCGAGCACATGGAGGACTGTGTGACCGCCCAAAGAAATTGCCACCCCACACCATGACTGACCCACCGCCAAACCGGCCATGCTGGAGGATGTTGCAGTCAGCAGAACGTTCTCCACGGCGTCTCCAGACTGTCCCGTCTGTCACATGTGCTCAGTGTGAACCTGCTTTCATCTGTGAAGAGCACAGGGCGCCAGTGGCGAATTTGCCAATCTTGGTGTTCTCTGGCAAATGCCAAACGTCCTGCACGGTGTTGGGCTATAAGCACAACCCCCACCTGTGGACGTCGGGCCCTCATACCACCCTCATGGAGTCTGTTTCTGACCGTTTGAGCAGACACATGCACATTTGTGGCCTGCTGGAGGTAATTTTGCAGGGCTCTGGCAGTGCTCCTCCTGCTCCTAATTGCACAAAGGCGGAGGTAGAGGTCCTGCTGCTGGGTTGTTGCCCTCCTACGGCCTGTCTCCTGGTACCGCCGCCATGCTCTGGACACTACGCTGACAGACACAGCAAACCTTCTTGCCACATCTCGCATTGATGTGCCATCCAGGATGAGCTGCACTACCTGAGCTACTTGTGTGGGTTGTAGACTCCGTCTCATGCTACCACTAGAGTGAAAGCACCGCCAGCATTCAAAAGTGACCAAAACATCAGCCAGGAAGCATGGGAACTGAGAAGTGGTCTAAGCGGACAGTTTGATTTCACAGAAGTGTGATTGACTTGGAGTTACATTGTGTTTTTTAAGTGTTCCCTTTATTTTTTTGAGCAGTGTATATGTGCCTTAATTCATACCAAACATGGGGCGGCAGGTAGCCTAGTGGTTAGAGTGATGAGCCAGTAACCGAATCCCCGAGCTGACAAGGTAAAAATATGTTGTTCTGCCCCTGAATAAGGCAGTTAACCCGCTGTTCCTAATCTTTGTAAATAATAATTTGTTCATAACTGACTTGCCTAGTTAAATAAAGGATAAAAAACATATGTAGAGAGAAAACAGAAAATCTGTTTAATCTTAGAGAGTCCATTTTAATTGCTCTCACACTTAATCCCTAGTGGAACATGAAAACATATTAGTTTTTCAGAGACCATAAAGTGTTTCTTAGCAGCAATTCCTCTACCAAAGTTATAGATATTCTGTACTATTTCAATAGAAATCCCGAGAGAATAGACACTACAGTACAGTACTATATTGGATTCCAGAGGAAAACTGGACTCTGGGGACCGACGTGATAAAAGCACTTTCAAAAATACATTTCACATTCCGTTTTACACTGCCAAGTAGGGAGGAGTGGGGTAAATTAAGCCATATTTTTTCAGCATCACTCCGTCAAGGGAAATAGAGAATTCTTTCTAACAAAGCTATCTTGTAACAATGACACTGGGAGTAAGGAAGCAGGTACAGTTCGTGAGTTTAATAATAAAGAACATAGATCGATACAAAACAAGAGAAGCGTATGAACACAGAAACAATACTGCCTGAAGACTGATGCTAAGGAGTGCTAGATAAAGGGGAAGTAATCAGGGTAGTGATGAAGTCCAGGTGTGCCTAACGATGAGACACAGATGTGCTTAATGATGGGCTGCCAGGACCGGTGGTTACCAAACCGGCGACGTTGAGCGCTGGAGCGGGAGTAGACGTAACATATCTAGATATTTTCAGGATGTTGTGTATCTCTGGAAACAATCAGAATAAATGTTTCACAACATTGCAGTTGTGAAAATATCTTGTACCAAAAAAGCGGTCTGTTTGCATAACTTACCCTGGGCATGCAGTAAGTGCAGCAGTGGAACAAGGTAAGTAAAGCCACCTACTAACTTCTGTGCTACCATTTTAAAACCATATCTATCGTAATTTCAAATCAAATTGTATTGGTGACATACGCCGAATACAACAGTAATATAATAAATAATAAATATAATAATAATAATATAATAATAATATATGCCATTTAGCAGACGCTTTTATCCAAAGCGACTTACAGTCATGTGTGCATACATTCTACGTATGGGTGGTCCGGGGGAACGAACCCACTACCCTGGCGTTACAAGCGCCATGCTCTACCAACTGAGCTACCCTGACCACCAGTGAAATGCTTACTTACAAGCCCTTAACCAACAATGCTTTAGGAAGTTTTAAGAACAAATAGTGTTAAGTAAAAAATTGAAAATAAAAGAAACAAATAATTAAACAGCAGCAGTAAAATAACAACAGCGAGGCTATATACAGGGGGTACCGGTACAGAGTCAATGTGCCGGTTAGTCGAGGTAATTTAGGTAATATGTACACTACCGTTCAAGAGTTTGGGGCCACTTAAAATTGTCCTTGTTTTTGAAAGAAAAGCACATTTTTAGTCCAGTAAAAAAAAGATCATAGTGTAGGCATTGTTAATTTTGTAAATTACTATTGTAGCTGGAAACGGCAGATTTTTATTGGAATATCTACACAGGCGTACAGAGGCCCATTATTAGGAACCATCACTGTTGTGTTCCAATGGCACGTTGTGTTAGCTAATCAAAGTTTCTCATTTTAAATCAGAACAACAGTTTATAGCTATGCTAACATAATTGCAAAAGGGTTTTCTAATGATCAATTAGCCTTTTAAAATTATAAACTTGGATTAGCTAACACAATGTGCCATTGGAACACAGGAGTGATGGTTGCTTATAATGGGTCTCTGTACGCCTATGTAGACATTCCACTTGCGTCGAGCCATCCCGGATCCGGGATCGTGACTACAGCCTCAAGGCCATTACCATAACGCAACGTTAACTATTCATGAAAATCGCAAATGAAATTAAATCAATATGCTAGCTCTCAAGCTTAGACTTTTGTTAACAACACTGTCATCTCAGATTTTCAAAATATGCTTCTCAACCATAGCAAAACAAGCATTTGTGTAACAGTATTGATAGCTAGCGTAGCATTTAGCGTAGCATTTAGCGTTAGCATTCAGCAGGCAAACTTTTCACAAAAAACAGAAAAGCATTCAAATAAAATAATTTACCTTTGAAGAACTTTGGATGTTTTCAATGAGGATACTCTCAGTTAGATAGCAAATGTTCAGTTTTTCCTGAAAGATTATTTGTTTAGGACAAATCGCTCCGTTTTCTGCGTCACGTTTAGCTACGAAAAAAACCTGTATCCAGGATTGTGTAAATCTATCCGCAAGCTCATTAGCATGACACAACGTTAACTTTTCATGAAAATCGCAAATGAAATGGAATCAATATGCTAGCTCTCAAGCTTAGCCTTTTGTTAACAACACTGTCATCTCAGATTTTCAAAAATATGCTTCTCAACCATAGCAAAACAAGCATTTGTGTAACAGTATTGATAGCCATTGATAGCTAGCGTAGCATTTAGCGTTAGCATTCAGCAGGCAAACTTTTCACAAAAAACAGAAAAGCATTCCAGTAAAATAATTTACCTTTGAAGACTTCAGATGTTTTCAATGAGGAGACTCTCAGTTAGATAGCAATTGTTCAATTTTTACAAAAATATTATTTGTGTTGACAAATTGTTTCGTTTTCTTCATCATGTTTGGGTAAGAAAAAAAATGAAAATTAAGTAATTAAAACGTGAACTTTTTTCCAAATTAACTCCATAATATCGACAGAAACATGGCAAACGATGTTTAGAATCAATCCTCAAGGTGTTTTTCACATATCTATCGATGATAAATCCTTCGTGGCAGTTGACTTTCGCTTCTGAAGAAATGGAACGCGCATGGACCTAGAGATTACGCAATAATTTCGACACAGGACACCGGGCAGACACCTGGTAAATGTAGTCTCTTATGGTCAATCTTCCAATGATATGCCTACAAATACGTCACAATGCTGCAGACACCTTGGAGAAACGACAGCCATATAAGGAGACATTGGAACACAGCGCCTTCAGAATCTGGGGCATTTATGAAATGATGTATGAAACTTCATCTTGGTTTCGCCTGTAGCATTAGTTCTGGGGCATTCACAGATGATATCTTTGCAGTTTTGGAAACGTCAGAGTTTTTTCTTTCCAAAGCTGTCAATTACATGCATAGTCGAGCATCTTTTCGTGACAAAATATCTTGTTTAAAACGGGAACGTTTTTTATCCAAAAATTAAAAGAGCGCCCCCTATCTCGAAGAAGTTAAAAAATCTGCCATTTCCAGCTAAAATTGTTATTTACAACATTAACAATGTCTACACTGTATTTATGATCATTTTGAAGTTATTTTGATGGACCAAAAAGGAGCTTTTCTTCCAAAAACAAGGACATTTCTAAGTGGCCCCAAACTTTTGAATGGTAGTGTACATGTAGGAGTTAACGTGACTATGCATAGATAATAAACAGAGAGTAGCAGCAGCGTAAAAGAGGGGTCTGGGTAGCCCTTTGATTAGCTGTTCAGGAGTCTTATTGCTTGGAGGTAGAAGCTGTTAAGAAGCCTTTTGGACCTAGACTTGGTGCTCTGGTACCACTTGCTGTGCGGTAGCAAAGATAAGTCTATGCCTAGGGTGGCTGGAGTCTTTGACAATTTGTACGGCCTTCCTCTGACACTGCCTGGTATAGAGGTCCTGGTTGGCAGGAAGTGGTTGGTATAGAGGTCCTGGTTGGCAGGAAGTGCGTATGGCCCAGTGATGTACTGGGCCGTACGCACTACCCTCTGTAGTGCCTTGCGGTCGGAGGCTGAGCAGTTGCCATACCAGACAGTGATACAACCAGTTAGAATGCTCTCGATGGTGCAGCTGTAAAAACCTTTTGAGGATCTGAGGACCCATGCCAAATCTTTTCAGTCTCCTGAGGGGGAATAGGCTTTGTCGTGCCCTCTTCACGACTGTCTTAGTGTGTTTGGACCATGTTAATTTGTTGGTGATGGGGACACCAAGGAACTTGAAGTTCTCAACCTGCTCAACTGCAGCCCCATCAATGAGAATGGGGGCATGCTTGGTCCTCTTTTCCGGTAGTCTACAATCATCTCCTTTGTCTTGATCACATTGAGGGAGATGTTGTTGTGCTTGCACCTCCTCCCTATAGGATGTATCATCTTTGTTGGTGATCAGAGCTACCGCTGTTGTGTCAAACTCAATGATGGTGGTGGATTTGTGCCTGGCCATGCAGTCACAAGTGAACAGGAAACACAGGAGGGGACTGAGCACGCACCCCTGAGGGGCCCCCGTGTTGAGGATCAGCTTGGCGGATGTTTTGTTACCTACCCTTACCACCTGGGGGGCGGCCTGTCAATGATGATCAGTAATAATGAACCCATGCAATTAAACAACGTAACACTGAATAGAAGGACCTGGGACAAAACATCTCCCTCTGCAACTGGATCCTGGATTTTCAGCTTTGTGTGGCGACGCCATATACAAGTCTTTGCAGTTAGCACCAGTCTCTCTACTTAACACAGTTTGCAGATAAAACTCACTGACCCATTGTCGTTAAAACGTACTGTTCTGTTCTAACACATTACTTCCAATATCCAATCCACTTCATTTCATTTGAACTAATTTCATACTTGGAGTTTGCCCAGTTTCAGCGTGCAGTAGCTAGATTAAGTTTTTATGGAGTTTCAGAACACTTGACATGTACGGAGGTGAACCTGTGTGAATACAGAGACCTGAGAGGGTGGGAAGTGTATATGTGTGTGTGTGTGTGTGTGTGTGTGTGTGTGTGTGTGTGTGTGTGTGTGTGTGTGTGTGTGTGTGTGTGTGTGTGTGTGTGTGTGTGTGTGTGTGTGTGTGTGTGTGTGTGTGTGTGTGTGTGTGTGTGTGTGTGTGTGTGTGTGTGTGTGTGTGTGTGTGAGACGGCTTAGCCCACTGGCGGGCCCAACGACTGCATTATCGTCTAATTTCCACTCTGCCAGGGGCTGGCGCTGTGTAAACCTCCGGCGCACTGAAGCGTGAACCATCAGATAGTTACAGCCTGTGTCACTCAAACGGTTAGGGAGAGAGATAAACATACATTATGTGAGGACACACATATGCTCCCAGGCACGCGTGCAGAAACACATAAGTACACACACACCCTTCCACTATGTGTCAAGTCAACAACAATCCATTTTGAGGCAATGATTTCACATTTCTAAGGAGGGTGAGGGCACACAATGATACAGTGAAAAATGAAGATGGGAATCTTGACAGTAAAAACCATTTGAGGGAAATAAGATTTTTGTGCCAATGGAAAATAATTTGATTTCAGCTCATGAAACATTGGACCAACACTTTACATGTTGCGTTTGTATTATTGTTCAGTATATGATGTTCTTGGCATTCCCAGTTGAATTCTTTCCGGAATAATTTGTTGCTTAGTTATTTTTTCAGTTCTCTGTAGGTATGGTATTCAACTGTCAGTTAGGAAATATTATTTTGCCTAAAGGCTCCCTGCATACAATTTAAATAGTCTGAGAATGATAAATTGAAACAAATAAAATGAACAAAAAAATATATATACCAGACTGTGTTTTGTCCTGCTAAATTTTATGAGTTCATTAGGACTATAATTAAAACAGAAAGCTATTAGCCTTGTATAGAGTATATTACTATTGATTTTCTTGTTGAATTTAGATGCAGATCTTAGAAATATATTAAGTGTGTGTGTGTTTGTCCTTGTGTGGGTGTGTGTGAAATCGTGCGAGACTTCACCCATTCCTTTGAGTTGAAGGGAAGTGTTGCACTGGATGCAGATGCTATGCGAAACGCTAAGCAGGAGCCCACTTGTTAACTTATATTTCCTGTTGATCCAATGGGTCATATGTTTCCTGTAGCAATGGTTAAGCCTTGCCCTCAGGCACCCGTCAAATACATGAAAACCAAATCAAGTTTAAAAGAATGATAACAATGAAAAGGAAAAATACAACGCGAAGCAGAGTAATCTCGTGCGCTAAGGAATACGAAGAGTAAAACACAGTCTGTCGACCAAGGTCATTAGAATAGTTGAATTTTCGTGGAATAGAATGATGACCAGAGCCTGTATTCTAATAGTGTTTGCATACTAGTTTAGCCTGCGGCCAGGTATTTACTTAGGCTGCATTACTATTTCTGTTGTGCTCTTCATATACGGTAAAACAATTACAGTTGATACAAAGGAGACACTGTCTCTGTCTATTAGGGAGTCAGGCACTTTTTTTGAAGCTTCACTTCTGCTAGGAGCTCCCAACATTGAGACTGAGGGTTCAATGATAACACACATCCCATCTGCAGCTTGTTACAGTTAAAACCACTTATCTAGCGGACATTAAGACATGGTTATGTTGCATGCAACTTTCTCCAGCCTTTGTTTGGAATAGATAAACCAGCTTTTGTCATCTCATGGGAAAATCTATGACGTGGCAATTATTATGATGGACATTAAGAGTTAGTGTCAGACATTTAAGTTGTTGGTGATTTGTGTGATGTAACAGGATATAAGCCATACTGTTGGGGCTGAGATCAACATCGGAACATATGAACAGCACTCCTATCCTCATCCTCCTGTTTCCTAGTCATATACCGCACATGTACTGTATTGTGAAGACAGAACCGTAAAACCAGAGCCGAGGGGAGAATCTCAATTGCATACTCCTCGCTTCCTCTCTCCTCACCTCCTTCTCAAAACCCATTGGGGGAGAAGGTCAGAAGGGAAATGCACCTCTAGCTTTCTCCTACAATGGATCATGAGGAGGTGAGGAGAGAGGATGCAAGGAATATGCAATTGAGTCTCTCCCTAGGGCTCAACGGGGACTTAGAAGGGTACACACTGCCACCAACAGGTCATTAGAGGTAACACCTCAGTGACATCACAAAGTCCCCAGACTTCTTTTTGCTCTTCAAATGTCAAAGACGGCTAACAAAACGGCCAATTGAAGTGGCCCCCTCATTCTGCCTGCTATGAAAATGCATCTATCATCCTGTCATTTCATTTGGGCCCCTCAGGAGTGGGACACAAAGGAGATAGCTAAAGGCAAAATGAATAATAGATGTGAGAGGTGAGAGGACAATCAGACATAATTAAAGATAGAGATGAGATTAGAATAGCAGAGAAAGGCGATGACAAGGAAATGGAAGGAAGAGGATCTCTGGGATCTGTACACATTTCTGTCTGGTTCTTATCACTGTCTGATGAGAGAGAGGGGGGGGGAGACAGGGAGGTCTTGTCTCAATCACTGTCTGGGAGGGAGAGGAAGAGAGAGGGGGGATAAAGAGATCGGGGAGAGAAAGACAGGGAGGAAGATGGAGACAGAGAAGGGGGGGGGGTGAAATAGATCTAAGGTTGCTGGGGCTGTGTAACTGATATGAAGGATCTGTAACCATAGTGACATACTCTATAAATCTGCAGTAATCTCTAAGGGCTAGAAACCTATTACTGAATAAAACAGATATGTCCTTTCTTTGTACGCCAAATACCTTTGATCTGCTTTCTTTTGTTTCATGTCATGATCCAGGTTGTATGCTCGTGTGTGGAAACATGTATAAAACATGGTATGGTAAGTGATCCACATTTGCTGTTGTTTGAGGGAGAACAACGTCATCTGTCTTCAACCAGAACAGAGAGGATCAGAGCAGAGGAGAGGGGAGAGAGGAGAGGAGGACAGAGGAGAGGAGGAGAGGAGAGGAGGAGAGGAGGGGAGAGCAGAAGAGAGGAGGGGAGAGCAGAAGAGAGGAGGGGAGAGCAGAAGAGAGAAGGGGAGAGGAGAAGAGAGGAGGGGAGCGCAGAAGAGAGGAGGGGAGAGCAGATTGTTGTTTTCTAGTGGCCAGGCCATCTCTGCTGCATCAGTGTCCTCAGAGTCACTCTGATACTCAGAGCTAAGGGGGCACATAGCTAAGGGGGCACACAGCTGCTGCTACATCATAGCAGTTCTACAGTACATGCAGTAGGCCTAACTAAGATTGGTGGTCCACAGCTTACTGGCAAAAGACGTTGTGATTCTGATGTCACCATACATCTACAACAAAATATATAAATATTCTACAACAGCTCTGTAATAAACAATTTGGTATTGTCCTCTACGGCAGGTATTCCCAAACTGAGGTACGCGTATATGCGCAATGCCGTCGGGGGTAGGCCAAATAAAAATGTGATTCACCCCCCCACACACAAAAAAATAATTAATTCTTAAGATTTTCAAACAGTTCATTTGGTAAGGCTCGATTCCATAGAGACACATACCAGCTCTACTGGTAGTATTACACCTGCACTTGTCGCCGACACAAGTTGTTCTGCTTCCATGAGCACATTCAATGCTAGCATCATTTGCTGTTAGCCCAGCTAGCATGGACACTGACAGCTGTGAATCTGATGCAGCCGAAGAGCTATTGCCCCCTGATAGAGGAATTTTAAATTCCCTTATGTTTTATTGCCAAAACCAATTTAATTCGCACTCATTTCTAATTCATGATAAGTTGTAAGTTTATCATTTGCATGAATTAGTAAGAGACCAGTCTTAAAAAACAAGTTCAGCATTTATTCTTGATGAGTACTGACCCAAAATACAAAGAACATTACATTTTAAAAGAAAGAAGACATAAAATGACGTCATCAGTTTCACACCCTCTCCCAGCATTACAATGGCGTAGTATTCGGTCCTGGAGATAGTTTCACTCCCCACATAAACTACATTCCAACCTGTCTAAAGGATAAATTCTCCCTTAATGGAATCCAACCAAAACATTCTTATCTGTTTGAAAACCTATCTTATCCCTCCTTCCTCAACTTTCCCAGGAGACACAGACACAATTAATTTCTGCTTACATTTTTAGTAACAGTACAATTAAGAACTCATACTTTTCAAATAATAACATAATAGTATTAGCATGAATGGTTCTAATCATTAAAGTATACATAATTGATCATCTAAACTATATTTTCCTCTATCACCCCCTTACCCGAACAAGCACCGAACAACAGACAGGAACATTGGACCATCGAAGAGGTGCAAATATTATGAGAACTACATTAATTTGGGCTTCACTTATATTGGGAGTAGTGCCTTTTCTCAGCCACAGTGTTAAATGTGCAAAAGTACTATCTCACAACTCAATGAAACCTTCACTGAAACCTTCACTATTGGGCAGACATTTAGAAACAAAACAAGCCAATATAAAAAATAAGCCACAGACGTTTGAGCAGAGAATTAAGACAACTTTCGAGTAGTAAGACATGTATGAAAGCATCAGATATTATTAATAAGACTTGTTCACACTACCACGTTCCCCAAGGGCCTCCCCCCACGCTCAACTCAAAAGATGGCGCACAGAATGCAAAAATATTCTTAGAAATATTTAACCTCCACACATTAACAAGTCCAATAGCTCAAATGAAAGATAAACACCTTGTTCATCTACCCAGCGAGTCAGATTTCTAAAATGTTTTACGGCGAAAACATAGCACATATTTATGTCAAACCACCACCAAAGACACCGCCAATATATAGCCATTTTGTCAAACAAAAGATGCAATCACAAGCGCAGGATTTCAAAGAAAAATAATTCACTAACCTTTTGAAAATCTTCATCAGATGACAGTAATAGGACATGTTACAACAGTACATTTGTTATTTTCAATAATATGCAATTTATATCCATAAATCACCGTTTACATTGACGCCATGTTCAGAAAATGCAAAAAAAATGTCCGGAGAAATTATATATAACTCCGCCAGATAACGCCAGATAACAGCAATACACATCATAAACTTTGACTAAATATACATGTTCTACATATAGAAGATACACTGCTTCTTAATGCAATCGCTTTGTCACATTTCTTTTTAACATTACAGAAATCGTTCATTTTTCAATAATCTGAGACGGCGCTCAGACAAGCAATATTTCGCCGCTATGTTGGAGTCAACAGAAACACAAAATTACAACATAAATATTCCCTTACCTTTGATGGTCTTCGATCATAATGTAGTGGAAGAAGTCATACTTACTCAAAACATCGTATGGTTTCAATTCATGTGTCTTTGTATTAGCATATGCTGCAAGTTCCAGCTGAAATACTACCAAAAATTACTTCTGGTCACGAACAGTTGCGCATCAAAACTTCAAAATGACATATTATATGTCGACTAAACTGGTCAAACTAAGTGCAAAATCAAGCTTTAGGATGTTCTAAACGTACAAAACTATTATCTAATCTCTCGGACGAACGTGCTTCTTGGCAGGCGATCTGGAACAAAGGAACGTGTCTCCAAAAAGCGCGCTCTCGTAACCTTGAATTTTCTTGCGACACTCAGTCTTTTGCCTACCAAAGCCTCAAAACATGCGGGATTTGCACAATTAAACGCTGTACCGAATAAGGACATCTAGTGGAAGACATAGAAAGTGTCTCCAGATGCATAGCTGTTTGGGAAGGGTGGGGGCAATGCTGTCAAAGTTTGAGGCTCCCAAAAATAGTTTGGGAGATTACCTGCCCTGTGAGTTCTGCTATACTTACAGACATAATTCAAACGGTTTTAGAAGCTTTAGAGTGTTTTCTATCCAATAATAATTATTATATGCATATATTAGCAATTTTGGACAGATTTTTTTCAGTTTACTATGGGCACGCAATTCCTCCAGTATTCTGCCTATCCTTAACTGGTTTTAATAAGAAGGGGCTAGAAGCATCTTATATGGTTAGCTACCTAGTGGCTAGGAAAGGCAAGCCCCATACTATTGTGGAGGACTTAATTCTTCCTGCTGCTGCGGATATGGCTGGGACAATAAGAGTAGTACACCAACGTGGCATGCTTTACTTTTAAGAAATATTCCGCTTTTTCAGGACAAAACAAATATACAGACAATGCCTTCATCAAACAACACTGTTTCGCGATGCATCAGTGATATGGCAGGAGATGTTTTGAAACAATTACTGCTTTGCATACAAGCCAGTGAATTATATGCATTGCAGCTGGATGAGTCAACAGATGTGGTGGGCCTGGCACAGCTCCTGGTATATGTCTGTTACGTTTATGGGGGGGGTCAATTAAGGAAGACATCCTCTTCTGCAAACCACTGGAAACCAGGACAAAAGGAGAGAATCTTTTAATCTTTTAATTTTTGGATGAAAAACGTTCCTGTTTTAAACAAGATATTTTGTCACGAAAAGACGCTCGACTATGCATATAATTGACAGCTTTGGAAAGAAAACACTCTGCCGTTTCCACAGAGTGCCACAGAACTGATGTTACAGAAAAAAACAGATAAAAATCCAATCAGGAAGAGCCACATTTTTTGAAACCGCCTCATGCCAATGATTCCTTATATGGCTGTGAAGGAGCTAGGAGTCAGCTTATGTTTTCCACGTTTTCCCCAAGGTGTCTGCAGCACTGTGACGTATTTGTAGGCATATCATTGGAAGATTGACCATAAGAGACTACATCTACCAGGTGGTCGCTTGGTGTCCTCCGTCGCAATTATTGTGTAATCTCCAGCTGCAGTATTTTTCCGTTTGCTTCTGATGAGAAGCCAACTGCCACCACTGATAGATTATAGAATAGATATGTGAAAAACACCTTGAGGATTGAATCTAAACAACGTTTGATCTGGTCCGGGCGATATTATGGAGCTAATTTGGAAAAAAGTTTGCCATTGTAAGTGACTGCATTTTCCGGTCTTTTTCTTAGCCAAACGTGATGAACAAAACGGAGCTATTTTGTCTACACAAATAATCTTTTTGGAAAAAATGAACATTTGCTATCTAACTAAGCGTCTCGTCATTGAAAACATCTGAAGTTCTTCAAAGGTAAATTATTTTATTTGAATGATTTTCTTGTTTTTGTGAAAATGTTGCCTGCTGAATGCTAGGCTTAATGCTATGCTAGGCTATCAATACTCTTACACAAATGCTTTTGTAGCTTTGGTTGAAAAGAGATGACAGTGTTGTTAACAAAAGGCTAAGCTTGTGTTTGAAATATTTATTTCATTTAATTTGGGATTTTCATGAATAGGAAACGTTGCGTTATGGTAATGAGCTTGAGGCTATGATTACACTCCCGGATACGGGATTGCTCGACGCTAGAGGTTAAAGTACTGGACAGCTTTGTGACATCAAATGGACTTTGGTGGTCAAGATGTGTTGTTATCTGTACTGATGGCGCAAAAGCCACAACAGGGAGACATAGTGGAGTGGTAGCACATGTGCAAGCAGTTGCTCCCTACGCCACTTGGGTACACTGCAGCATCCAGCAAGAGGCTCTTTCTGCCAAGGGAATAGCTGACAGCTTGAAATACGTTTTGGACACTACAGTGAAAATGGTTAACTTTGTTAAAGCAAGGCCTCTGAATTCTCATATTTCCTGCACTATGCAATGATATGGGCAGCGACCATGTAATGCTTTACAACATACACTGATTATCAAGTGGAAAAGTTATTGACATATTTTTTTTTATTGAGAGATGAGCTTAAAGTTTTCTTTACTGACCATGTTTTTCACTTGTCTGACAGCTTGTATGATGAGTTTCTCACATGACTGGCCTATCTGGGTGATGTTTTTCCTCGTCTGAATGATCTGAATCTAGGATTACAGGGACTCTCCGCAACTTTATTCAATGTGCGGGACAAAATTGAGGCTATGATTAAGAAGTTGGAGCTCTTCTCTGTCTGCATTAACAAGGACAACACACAGGTCTATCCATCCTTGCATGATTTTTTTGTGTGCAAATTAACTCAAGCTTACGGACAATGTCAAATGTGATATAGCGAAGCACTTGAGTGAGTTGGGTGAGCAATTACGCAGGTACTTTTCCGAAATGGATGACACAAACAACTGTATTTGTTATACATTTCTTTTCTTTTTTCCTTTTTTACCCTCTTTTTTGTGGTATCCAATTGTTAGTAAATAATATCTTGTCTCTTCGCTACAACTCCCGTACTGGCTTGGAAGAGATGAAGGTCGAAAGTCATGCGTCCTCCGAAACCCAACCCAACCAAGCCGTACTGCCTCTTAACACAGCGCGCATCCAACCCGGAAGCCAGCCGCACCAATGTGCGGGCACAACGTAAACCTGGCAACCTTGGTTAGCGCGCATTGTGCCCGGCCCGCCACAGGAGTCGCTGGTGCGCGATGAGACAAGGATATTCCTACCGGCCAAACCCTCCCTAATCCGGACGACGCGAGGCCAATTGTACGTCGCCCCACGGACCTCCCGGTCGCGGCCGGTTACGACAGAGCCTGGGCGCGAACCCAGAGTCTCTGGTGGCACTGCGCCACCCGGGAGGCCCCTGATTCATTATCCATTTCATGCCGTGCCTACACTTACCGATATCTGAACAAGAGATCCTCATTGAAATTACAACAAGCGGTTCTGTGAAAATTGAATTCAATCAGAAGCCAATGCCAGATTTCTGGATAGGGCTGGACTCAGTTTCTTGCCTTGGCAAATCTCACTGTTAAGACACTGATGCCCTTTGCAACCACATACCTATGATAGTGGATTCTCGGCCCTCACTAACATGAAACTAAATACAGGCACGGAAGGTGTGTGAGAAATGATTTAAGACTGACACTCTAACCAAAACAACATTGCAGAGTTATGTGCATCCTTTCAAGCACACCCTTCTCATTAACCTGTGGTGAGTTTTTCGATTAACAAATAAGTTTTATATGTGAGATGGTTAAATAAAGAGCAAAATTATTGATTATTATTATTTGTGCCCTGGTCCTATAAGAGCTCTGTTTTTGAGAGTGCGCTGGCCCTTGCTGCTAGAAGGAGTACGCAGCTGGAGGTTGAATCTTTTAAGGGTATGGGACGATAAAATGTTTGGGAACCACTGTTCTAGACAGAAACGAAAGTAGGGAGGTTGGTAGGCGGTTGGTCGGGGAGGATGGGTAAGTGTTTACCATGACCATCTAGCAATGCAAAGGTTGTGTGTTTGAGTCCCGTATGGGACAACTGTAAAACATTTGCTAACCCTTCCTCTAACGCTAATTCTAAACTTAAACCAATTCCCCTAACCTTTCATGTAAATTATCCTAACCACCAATGTACACTGAACAAAAATATGAATGCAACATGCAACAATTTCAAGATTTTACTGAGTTAAAGTTCATATAAGAAAATCAGTCAAATGAAATGAATATTAGGCCCTAATCTATGGATTTCACATGACTAGGCAAGGGCGCAGGCATGGATGGGCCTGGGAGGGCATAAACCCACACAATTGGGAGACACGCCTGCCAATTAGAATGAGTTTTCCCACAAAGAGTTTTATTACAGATGGAAATACTCCTCCGATCTATCAGCTGTTCGGGTGGCTGGTCTCAAACGATCCTACAGTTGAAGATTGGATGTGCTGCCAAATTCTCTAAAACAACATTGGAGGCAGCTTATGGTAGATAAATGAACATTCAATTCTCTGGCAACAGCTCTGATGGATATTCCTGCAGTCAGCATGACTATTGCACGCTCCCTCAACTTGAGACATACAGTGCATTCGGAAAGTACTCAAGACCACTTCACTTTTACCAAATGTTTGCCTTATTCTAAAATTGATCAAATACAATTAAAGTGCATCAATCTACACACAATAACCCATAATGACAAGGGAAAACAGTTTTTGACATTTTTGCATGCATTTAAAAAATTTTAAAAAATGCCTTATTTACATAAGTATTCAGACCGTTTGCCATGAGAATCGAGATTAGACTCCTTCAACTTGAAACATCTGTGGTATTATGTTGTGTGACCCAAATGCACATTTTAGAGTGGCCTTTTATTGTACCCAGCACAAGGTGCACCTGTGTAATGATCATGTGGTTTAATTAGCTTCTTGATATGCCACATCTGTCAGGTGGATGGATTATCTTGGCAAATGAGAAATGCTCACTAACAGGGATGTTAACAAATGTGTGCACAACATTTGAGAGAAATTAGCAATTTGTGCGTATGGAACATTTGTGGGATATTTTATTTCAGCTCATGAAACACGGGACTAATACTTTTTACATATTGGGTTTAAATTACTGTTCAGTATAAATGCTCACCTTAATTCTCCTTTGTTACAACTCAGTAAGCAACCTGGTCTCAGAGATGTATCATAACATTCAATGAACAAAAATATAAACGCGACATGTAAAGTGTTGGTCCCATGTTTCATGAGCTGAAATAAAAGATCCCAGAATTTTAATTTTTCTCAAATAATTTTGTGCAGAAATCTGTTTACATCCCTGTTAGTGAGCATTTCTCCTGTGTAGCATACTCTCCATTGCAAGGATTGTAAGAAAAAAGAAGAAAAAATACAATTAATAATGAAATAAACTATAAATATACTATTGAAGGTAGGGAATGCTGCAAAATAATTAGTTATCGACTTTACATTTTTAGTATTTATAAATAGATAGGCTCATTATTGAAATTAAAGAACTGGAACACAAAAGTACTCAAGTCTGAAATTAGGTAGGAATCAACATGGCAGGGATATAAACACAGCAAACAGAGGACATAAATGCACAGTATGTGGGTATGTGCAGGTGTTTTGTGATGGAAGGTGTGGTGTGTGTTTTTGTACTGGAGTTTAGTGAGTGACAGTAAAATGGTTACAAATGCCAGAGCCCATGTGTGTCTGCAAGTAGGAGTTGTGACAGAGACCTTTCAATTTTGTGTGGATATGGGATATACATATACGTTTTAAAATAATTATAAATGTGACTCACCACCTGAATTTGGTCTTATGTAGAAACATCTGAATTATTTTTGATTTTTTTACATTGGATAAAAGTAGAAACTCGGAGCAACAAACTGATATATCATACACTGCATTGTTGAGGATAAATGGGAAAGTAATTATGCTTTGAAAGTTGATAAACTTGTAAGCTCACTCTAATTCCACTGATTTCAAAACTTGATGCTCCAGAAAGTGGAGAGCAACACTTAGCTATGCAGCTCCACTACACAATTTGATTTAAAGCCGCGTTCGACAGGATTACCAACACAGACTGACCAATTAAATTAGACAGAAGCATTCTATATGGCAGACTGATCCGAACTCCACTCTCTGCATGTCCAGCCCATGTATTATCTCAGCCAATCATGGCTAGTGGGAAGGTTGCTGACTTTTTCTGTGGCTTAACCAACAAGGCTCATAATATAACAACCTTATTCATATTTACAGATGGCGTGAACTTTCTTGTGCCTTAATAACAAAATTGTACATGTTCCAGAAGGCATTTCTGCCCAAAAAATGCATTTTGATAAAAATATAAAATAACGTTAAATGGGCTCTCCTGTGAAGTCGTGACTTGCGAGATACGCATAGTTTCCTGAAATGGGTCAGAAATCTAGTTTATTTATTTATTGTCCAATCATGATGGAACGTTCCCCAACGCTATACCCTAGACACCCACCAGAGCGACCCACACACTAAAAAAGTCCTTATCTGTCTCATAGGCCTACTGCAAGTGGCCAATATGCAGCCAAGACAGAAAGATAAATATGGTCAGAGACCCACTAAAGCAGCAAGCACCGTCCCCTCAAGAGGCTTCGCCTGCCAAGCAGGGTTGGTCCAACAAAGCCAAAGCCCCCGGATGGGTGAGGATAATATGAAAAATTGTGACCCTGTGTCATGTTTTGTCATATATTGTCTTGTCATTATGCTTTCCCTTCTGTTCGTTTCCCCCTGCTGGTCTTATTAGGTTCGTTCCCTTTTTCTATCCCTCTCTCTCCCCCTCCCGCTCTCTCTTCTCTCTATCGTTCCGTTCCTGCTCCCAGCTGTTCCTATTCCCCTAATCAATCATTTAGTCTTCCCACACCTGTTCCCGATCCTTTCCCCTGATTAGAGTCCCTATTTCTTCCCTTGTTTTCCGTTCCTGTCCTGTCGGATCCTTGTATGTATTGGTCACCGTGCTGTGTTTGTGTATCGCCCAGTCGTGTCGTGTTTCCCTCAGATGCTGCGTGGTGAGCAGGTGTCTGAGTCTGCTAGGTTCAAGTGCCTTCCCGAGGCTACCTGCTGTTCAAGATCGAGTCTCCAGTCGGTTCTCGTCATTACGAGTGGAAGTTGTGTTTTTTGATTGTATTTTACTTTACTGGATTAAAGACTCTGTTTTCGCCAAGTCGCTTTTGGGTCCTCATTCACCTGCATAACAGAAGGATCCGACCAAGAATGGACCCAGCGACTATGGATTCTCTCTACTCTACTCTCGAGTTCCAGGGAGCGATGCTCGGCAGACAAGAGCAGGAATTGTCTGCTGCTCGGCATGCCGTTGAGACCCTGGCCGCTCAGGTCTCCGACCTCTCAAGACAGTATCAGAGTCTTCGTCTCGTGTCACCAGCTACTTCCGGTTCTTCCGAGCCTCCGGAACCTAGGGTTAATAACCCACCTTGTTATTCTGGGCAGCCCACTGAGTGCCGCTCCTTTCTCACCCAGTGTGATATCGTGTTCTCTCTCCAACCCAACACATACTCAAGAGAGAGAGCTCGGATTGCCTACGTCATATCACTCCTTACTGGTCGGGCTCGGCAGTGGGGCACAGCTATCTGGGAGGCAAGCGCTGAGTGTACTAACAATTATCTGAACTTTAAAGAGGAGATGATAAGGGTTTTTGATCGCTCAGTTTTTGGGAAAGAAGCTTCCTGGTCCCTGTCTTCCCTATGTCAAGGTAATCGATCCATAACGGATTACTCAATAGAGTTTCGCACTCTTGCTGCCTCCAGTAACTGGAACGAGCAGGCGTTGCTCGCTCGTTTTCTGGAGGGACTCCACGCTAAGGTTAAGGATGAGATTCTCTCTCGGGAGGTTCCATCCAGCGTGGATTCTTTGATTGAACTCGCTATTCGCATTGAACGACGGGTAGATCTTCGTCACCGAGCTCATAGAAGAGAGCTCGCGTTAACTGTGTCTCCCCTCTCTCCGACACTACCGTCTTTTCCCACTGACTCAGGTGTTGAGCCCATGCAGCTGGGGGGTATTCGCATCTCGACTAAGGAGAGGGAACGGAGAATCACCAACCGCCTCTGCCTCTATTGCGGTTCCGCTGGTCATTTTGTCATTTCATGTCCAGTTAAAGGCCAGAGCTCATCAGTAAGCGGAGGGCGACTGATAAGCGCTACTAGACGGTCCTCTCCGTCAAGTACATGTACTACTTTACCGGTCCATCTACGCTGGACCGGATCGGCAGCATCCTGCAGTGCATTAATAGACTCTGGGGCAGAGGGCTGTTTTATGGACGAAGCCTGGGCGCGGGAACATGACATTCCTTTCAGACAGTTAGACAAGCCTACGCCCATGTTTGCCTTGGATGGTAGTCCTCTCCCCAGTATAGTATGTGAAACACTACCTTTAACCCTCACTGTATCTGGTAACCATAGTGAGACCATTTCTTTTTTGATTTTTTGTTCACCTTTTACACCTGTTGTTTTGGGTCATCCCTGGCTAGTGTGTCATAATCCTTCTTTTGATTGGTCTAGTGGTTCTGTCCTTTCCTGGAGCGTTTCTTGTCATGTGAAGTGTTTAATGTCTGCTATTTCTCCTGTTTGTTCTGTCCCCTCTTCTCAGGAGGAACCTGGTGATTTGACAGGAGTGCCGGAGGAATATCATGGTCTGCGCACGGTCTTCAGTCGGTCCAGAACCAACTCCCTTCCTCCTCACCGGTCGTATGATTGTTGTTCTGATCTCTTTAAGAAGCGTTTTGCATCCGCTCCTATCCTTGTTGCACCTGACGTCACTAAACAGTTTATTGTTGAGGTTGACGCGTCGGGGGTGGGCGTGGGAGCCATTCTGTCCCAGCGCTCCGATACTGACGATGGGGTCCACCCTTGTGCGTATTTTTCTGCTTCTGCTCCTGGTCTTGCTGGGTCTCAGTCTGTTCCCTGCCATCGCATCTCTCCTGTTCTTGTTCCTGCCCTTGCTGTGTCTCAGTCTGTCCCTAGTTGTTACTCTCCTGGCCTGTTTGGTCCTGTTTGCTCTAAAGTTTTCAGTTCTCTACCCGTGTCTCATTTTTTTTTTTTAGAGTAGTACCCTAGTTTCCCTTTTTTTTCGTTTTTCCGTTACGGTCCTGAGGAGAGGAGTTGGGTTCTTTCTCGGGACGTGCTGGACCGTTTGATCTATGATTTCCTCCGTTGCCGCCAGTGTTCCTCCTCGAGAGCGCCAGGAGGCGCTCGGTCAGTGGGGGGGTACTGTCATGTTTTGTCATATATTGTCTTGTCATTATGCTTTCCCTTCTGTTCGTTTCCCCCTGCTGGTCTTATTAGGTTCGTTCCCTTTTTCTATCCCTCTCTCTCCCCCTCCCGCTCTCTCTTCTCTCTATCGTTCCGTTCCTGCTCCCAGCTGTTCCTATTCCCCTAATCAATCATTTAGTCTTCCCACACCTGTTCCCGATCCTTTCCCCTGATTAGAGTCCCTATTTCTTCCCTTGTTTTCCGTTCCTGTCCTGTCGGATCCTTGTATGTATTGGTCACCGTGCTGTGTTTGTGTATCGCCCAGTCGTGTCGTGTTTCCCTCAGATGCTGCGTGGTGAGCAGGTGTCTGAGTCTGCTAGGTTCAAGTGCCTTCCCGAGGCTACCTGCTGTTCAAGATCGAGTCTCCAGTCGGTTCTCGTCATTACGAGTGGAAGTTGTGTTTTTTGATTGTATTTTACTTTACTGGATTAAAGACTCTGTTTTCGCCAAGTCGCTTTTGGGTCCTCATTCACCTGCATAACAGAAGGATCCGACCAAGAATGGACCCAGCGACTATGGATTCTCTCTACTCTACTCTCGAGTTCCAGGGAGCGATGCTCGGCAGACAAGAGCAGGAATTGTCTGCTGCTCGGCATGCCGTTGAGACCCTGGCCGCTCAGGTCTCCGACCTCTCAAGACAGTATCAGAGTCTTCGTCTCGTGTCACCAGCTACTTCCGGTTCTTCCGAGCCTCCGGAACCTAGGGTTAATAACCCACCTTGTTATTCTGGGCAGCCCACTGAGTGCCGCTCCTTTCTCACCCAGTGTGATATCGTGTTCTCTCTCCAACCCAACACATACTCAAGAGAGAGAGCTCGGATTGCCTACGTCATATCACTCCTTACTGGTCGGGCTCGGCAGTGGGGCACAGCTATCTGGGAGGCAAGCGCTGAGTGTACTAACAATTATCTGAACTTTAAAGAGGAGATGATAAGGGTTTTTGATCGCTCAGTTTTTGGGAAAGAAGCTTCCTGGTCCCTGTCTTCCCTATGTCAAGGTAATCGATCCATAACGGATTACTCAATAGAGTTTCGCACTCTTGCTGCCTCCAGTAACTGGAACGAGCAGGCGTTGCTCGCTCGTTTTCTGGAGGGACTCCACGCTAAGGTTAAGGATGAGATTCTCTCTCGGGAGGTTCCATCCAGCGTGGATTCTTTGATTGAACTCGCTATTCGCATTGAACGACGGGTAGATCTTCGTCACCGAGCTCATAGAAGAGAGCTCGCGTTAACTGTGTCTCCCCTCTCTCCGACACTACCGTCTTTTCCCACTGACTCAGGTGTTGAGCCCATGCAGCTGGGGGGTATTCGCATCTCGACTAAGGAGAGGGAACGGAGAATCACCAACCGCCTCTGCCTCTATTGCGGTTCCGCTGGTCATTTTGTCATTTCATGTCCAGTTAAAGGCCAGAGCTCATCAGTAAGCGGAGGGCGACTGATAAGCGCTACTAGACGGTCCTCTCCGTCAAGTACATGTACTACTTTACCGGTCCATCTACGCTGGACCGGATCGGCAGCATCCTGCAGTGCATTAATAGACTCTGGGGCAGAGGGCTGTTTTATGGACGAAGCCTGGGCGCGGGAACATGACATTCCTCTCAGACAGTTAGGGGAGCCCACGGTCATGTTTGCCTTGGATGGTAGTCCTCTCCCCAGTATAGTATGTGAAACACTACCTTTAACCCTCACTGTATCTGGTAACCATAGTGAGACCATTTCTTTTTTGATTTTTTGTTCACCTTTTACACCTGTTGTTTTGGGTCATCCCTGGCTAGTGTGTCATAATCCTTCTTTTGATTGGTCTAGTGGTTCTGTCCTTTCCTGGAGCGTTTCTTGTCATGTGAAGTGTTTAATGTCTGCTATTTCTCCTGTTTGTTCTGTCCCCTCTTCTCAGGAGGAACCTGGTGATTTGACAGGAGTGCCGGAGGAATATCATGGTCTGCGCACGGTCTTCAGTCGGTCCAGAACCAACTCCCTTCCTCCTCACCGGTCGTATGATTGTTGTTCTGATCTCTTTAAGAAGCGTTTTGCATCCGCTCCTATCCTTGTTGCACCTGACGTCACTAAACAGTTTATTGTTGAGGTTGACGCGTCGGGGGTGGGCGTGGGAGCCATTCTGTCCCAGCGCTCCGATACTGACGATGGGGTCCACCCTTGTGCGTATTTCTCAATCAATACGGTACTTTTTAATGGTAAGTTTACAAAAATATACAGTATTGATGAATAGAATTGAAACTTGTATCTCATTATAGTAAATGGTGAAATAAGTATAGGCAGTTATAACTGTGATGGCTTAGCATATAATAGAAAAGACTATCAGCATTCACATGGCTAAAAGATAAGATAATATCTATTATTTCCTGGAAAATCTTTTAAGAAAATCCCCTTATTGCATGGGACACTTGCAAATGTGCCTTTAGAGGGCAAGAAATTCAATACTCATCTTTAAAACAATAGCAGTTCAGGTCAAAAGAGTTCATACTAACAAAGGAAATAGCGGGACTAACAGTACACATAGATGGCAATAAAAACTTGTACCTTAGAGGCACAGAACAAGTTAGAGGAAAAGCGAAATTAAATGGAGTAACTTATTTAAGAAAGATGAAGTGTTACTGGATGGACTATGGAGGAAAATGCACCAAATAATTTTTTATCCTGAATACAGAAATGGTTACCAAAAATAATTTACAGAAATGTGTTACAAATGAAGGAGTCACCCATAATTCACCAAACAATATTTTGAAAGAGGAAGCAAAATACTTTAAACATGTTTTCATTTCAGTCTATTAATAATGTAAAATTAACAGCTGTACAGAGACTCATGTGAGGACCAAATTACAGAGGACTAACATATAGATGCAATTAAAGCCTATAACCTCGGGAAAACTCCAGGGCTGGATGGCATACCAGTGGAGGTACACCAAACCTTTTGACGTACTTACAGGACCATTATTAGTATGTTTTAACCACTCCTATAAAAATGGTAGATTTTTTACATGGACGATACATTGAGACAGTAAGACAATTACTGGAAACAGAACACTTTACAAAATCTGGGAAAACAGGGCTGGTATTCATAGCTTACTTTGAAAATACTTTTGATGAAGTACAACTGGAATGTATATATAAAAGCCTGGAATATTTCAAATGTGTGGAATATCTGATACAATTGGTTAGTTACGTATAGTAACCCTAGGTGTAAAACATTAATGTACTATACAGTGAGGGGAAAAAGTATTTTATCCCCTGCTGATTTTGTACGTTTTCCCACTGACAATGGTAGGTTTATTTGAACAGTGAGAGACAGAATAACAACAACAAAAATCCAGAAAAACACATGTCGAAATTGTTATAAATTGATTTGCATTTTAATGAGGGAAATAAGTATTTGACCCCTCTGCAAAACATTGACTTAGTACTTGGTGGCAAAACCCTTGTTGGCAATCACAGAGGTCAGACATTTCTTGTAGTTGGCCACCAGGCTTGCACACATCTCAGGAGGGATTTTGTCCCTCTCCTCTGCAGATCTTCTCCAAGTCATTAAGGTTTCGAGGCTGACATTTGGCAACTCGAACCTTCAGCTCCCTCCACAGATTTTCAACAGGATTAAGGTCTGGAGACTGGCTAGGCCACTCCAGGATCTTAATATGCTTCTTATTGAGCCACTCCTTTGTTGCCTTGGCCGTGTGTTTTGGGTCATTGTCATGGTGGAATGCACATCCATGACCTATTTTCAATGTCCTGGCTGAGGGAAGGAGGTTCTCACCCAAGATTTGACGGTACATGGCCCAGTCCATCGTCCCTTTGATGCGGTGAAGTTGTCCTGTCCCCAAAGCATAATGTTTCAAACCGATTACTTAACGTTTGATTGATTAAGTGATTGAATTAAACCATGCAACAATTAATTTGTTAATAACTTGTGGTACCACGGAAGAGTGTTTATAGAGCTGCTGTCTTCCGAATAAACTCTTAAAGATCTGAAGATCTGTTATATCAATAGCAGTCCATTATTAAAGCTATGCTAAAGTAAATACAGAATCGTATGCATTCTAATAACCGCCCATTCGGAAAAGGGAAAATGCAAGATATATATTTACACTGAGCTGCGCTTCGATAGATGGATCAAAATGGAAGACTGTTTTGCCCAGCAGAGATCACTCGTGTCCTTTGTAGAATCTGTCTGGTTGTAGTGTTGTATGGCGGATACATTGTAGTACCCTGTCTTCTCAGGAGATTGTCTGTCCTTTCCTAGGCCATGTACGTTTACAGGTGCTGCTAATAACTTGAAGTCTAGGATCTATTCTTTAGTGAATAAGAGTTCAAAGTTGCCATACTCCGCTTGTGCTGTATTCTGGCTGGTCTCGTCAAAATTCACCATTCCAGCGTGGTGATCGCCACCTCCACGTTGAAATTCACCCTTTTAAACATTAGGACAGCAGTCCTAACATTTCTGGAACTAAATGTTAATTTCCTTAGGTTGTAGTTGAAATTATCCCTTTCAAATGTATGGACACCAGTCCTCATGTCATCGGGAACAGAAGTTTGACTTCCGTCAAAGTTTTTTATTGGGGGAGAGAAGGGAGTGTTTCATAGTTCTCAACCAATGTCCGTTCACTTGTGCGTGGCCACTGAGTGAGCATGGTTTACTTATGAAAACAATTCTCTAATTTACAAGCTAAAATTACATTTATTTTTTTCACAAATAGTTTCATATTTAAACATTTAAATTGAACAACAATTCCATGTTAATCTGATAATTATAATGTGTAGACTTCTAAAATACAATTTATGTCATCCTATCATCAGATATAATTTCTGACACCAACTGATCTGACATCATATTCTTTAAGCACCAACGGACACTTTCAACTGTTTGGACTACAGAAATATTGTTATTTTCCCCAACCTTTTTATGTTACCATACTCTCTCTATTTTAACAAAGGGCTTTCCAAGAGTCTATTCTGTGGAGTGGAGAGAGAACCTCAGGGAAACGTCATGACATCAGGGAGTAATAAAGTCCAGGTGTTCGTAATGATGGTTGACAGGTGTGCGTGAAGATGGGTTGCCAGGACCAGTGGTTGGTAGACAGGCGACGTCGAACGCCGGAGGGAAGGAGAGGGAGTAGACGTGACACATATCCCAGATTACCTATTTGCTTATGGCCTTGCCTACACCTTGCGTCTTAATTAAATTTTAAAAAATATTTGGAACTTCAAGCCAGGCAAAATTAAATGCGCCAATGTATGTAATGAATATGAATTTGAAGGGCAGAAATTATTAAATATTAAAGCATTAGACCTCTCACTAAACGTTTCAGTCATACAGAAGTAATACTTACATCCAAACTAGCAGATAAGGAAGAATGTCTCACCCCATGTTCTAGAATGGACAGTGTCACAGATAGTGTCACCAACATGATTCCGTGTTTGTTATTTGAAATTTTCATCTTGCTTAGGTGCAGTGAATGGTCAGAGAAGGGCACACGGAAAGCCTCTCCAGGGTAGACATGTCCCCCAGCATAGGTGTGACAACGTAGTTGAACCCCATTATTCAAATTACAACCTCTCACTTTCTCCAAAATATTGCTATTTTTAAAACAAGCCAGAGAAAGTTGGTTGCAATTTCAGCTTAATCCACCAGAAAAGAAATAACACATATCATAACAAATATTATGGTAAAACTCAAATATAGTAATTGAACCCCAAAAAAACATTTTGTTAAAAAAAACGTTAAACGCTATAATCTTTGTAAGGGAATACCCCCCTGTATTGGACAAAAATGAATGGGAAGTCATTGGCATCGGACAAACCATATACACATTGTCCAATACCACCCAATTCGGCGTTGATTCATGCAAAGTGTATTGCAAATGCCATATGGCAATTGCCAGTTGTAACACTTAAAAAATTCAACAGGTGGCGAATCCGCTCCACCATGGTTTTTCATATTGGAAATGTAACCCAAGTCAACCTCCAAAAGCAAAATTTTGAAAAAATGATTTTTTTGTCAAAAACTTGTCACCCCTTAAAAAAGTGCTTTCTGGACCGTTTTTCGAAATTATTTACAAATTTTTGTCAATTACACATGTGTAAGAACTGTATGAATATACTTTTGTCCAATTTTATTATCATATATATTGTTTCTTTTTTAAATGCACATAAGTAATATGTTTTGTCCATTTTCAATATGATTTCATAAGGAAGTCAAAAGTCAAAAGTCAAAAATGACAAAATTTTGTAAAAAAAACTTCACACACCCTTAAAAAAGTGCTTTCTGGACCATTTTTCGAAATTCTTTCGAATTTTTTGTCAATTACACATGTGTAAGAACTGTATGAATACACTTTTGTCCAATTTTATTATCATTTTTTTTTACATGCGCATAAGTAATATGTTTTGTCCATTTTCAATATGATTTTATAGGATGTCAAAAGTCAAAAATGTCAAAATTATGTAAAAAACTTCACACACCGTTAAAAAAGTGCTTTCTGGACCATTTTTCAAAATTCTTTCAAATGTTGTGTCAATTACACACGTGTAAGAACTGTATCAACATACTTTAATTGTATTTTATTATCAGAATATGATTTGTCCATTTACAATATGATTTCATAGGAAGTCAAAAGTCAAAGTCAAAAGTCACTTTTTTGGGGGCCAAATGCCATAAGAAATTTGACATGCTCAAAAATCCTGCAGAAATGCAAAATTGACTGGCCTGATGAACTCGGGATGGCCAGCCAGTGATAGTTGTTCCTTTCCATCACTCGTTGTGTTGATTTCATCATGTCCATTTGGTGATGTTTTTTTCACTATAGAATCATATTGCAAATGCACGTGCATTTGCAATATGTTTCAATGGGCATTTACCATATGAAATTTGACATGCTCAAAAATGCTAAATTGACTGGCCTGATGAACACAGGATGGCCGAGCAGTGATAGTTGTACCTTTCCATCACTCGTTGTGTTGATTTCATCATGTCCATTTGTTTATGTTTTCTCACTTTTGCAAAGTCACTGTGCATTTGCAATATGGTTCAATGGGCATGTACCATCACGATTTTGTCATGCTATAAAAATCCTGCAGGAATGCAAAATTGACTGGCCTGATGAACACAGGATGGCCTGGCAGTGATAGTTGTTCCTTTCCATCATTCATTGTGTTGATTTCATCATGTCCATTTGGTGATTTTTTTTCACTATAGAATCATATTGCAAATGCACGTGCATTGTTGTGCAACTGGTAACCCAAAAATAAAAATATGGTTGTAAATGCATTTACCGGGACTCCTATTGTTCATGCCCGCTATGGGAGTACCCTACTACTGCCCTCTATCTATGGGGGCCGTCCTGAGTGCTTTATGGACTGTTTAAAATATTCTGATGGTTAAGCATTGTTGTGCAACTGGTGATTGAAAATAAGCACCTGGTAACCCAAAAATAAAAATATGGTTGTAAATGCATTTACCGGTCATTCTGATATTAACGCCCGCTATGGGAAAACAGGATGGCCGGGCAGTGATAGTTGTTCCTTTCCATCACTCGTTGTGTTGATTTCATCATGTCCATTTGGTGATGTTTTTTCACTATAGAATCATATTGCAAGTGCACGTGCATTTGCAATATGGTTCAATCGGCATTTACCATATGAAATGTGACATGCTCAAAAATCCTGCAGAAATGCAAAATTGACTGGCCAGATGAACTCGGGATGGCCTGGCAGTGATAGTTGCTCCTTTCCATCGCTCATTGTGTTGACTTCATCATGTCCATTTTGTGATGTTTTTTCACTGTTGAATCATATTGCAAGTGCACATGCATTTGCAATATGGTTCAATGGGCATTTACCATATGAAATTTGACATGCTCAAAAATCCTGCAGAAATGCAAAATTGACTGGCCTGATGAACACAGGATGGCCTGACAGTGATAGTTGCTCCTTTCCAATGCTCGTTGTGTTGACTTCATCATGTCCATTTTGTGATGTTTTTTCACTGTTGAATCATATTACAAGTGCACGTGCATTCTCAATATGTTTCAATGGGCATTTACCATATGAAAACCATATGAAAATTGACATGGTCAAAAATGCTAAATTGACTGGCCTGATGAACACAGGATGGCCGAGCGGTGATAGTTGTACCTTTCCATCACTCATTGTGTTGATTTCATCATGTCCATTTGTTTATGTTTTCACTGTGCATTTGCAATATGGTTCAATGGGCAGGTACAATCACGAATTTGTCATGCTATAAAAATCCTGCAGGAATGTGAAATTGACTGGCCCGATGAACTCGGGATGGCTGGGCAGTGATTCTGGTTCATATCATTGGCTCGTTAGGGTTGATTTCAGAATGTCACTTTGGTGATGGTACCTCACTGTTTAAACATATTGCAAATGGACAAGAGTCACCAGCAAGTCACTGTCCATCAGTCAATTAGATATCATTCTGACACCAAACTGACACTAAACCCACTTTTTCCAACCCGTTTAGTAGCCAACTATCACATACTTCAGAGCTGGCCCAAAATTCACAACGCCTTCGGTTCAAACCATTAAAAAACATAAAACACGTAGTTACGTTCTAGCTGCGGGTCCATTTCTTGTGTTACGGTGTCCTTGAATGAGCTATCGGACAGAAATGTTGGGGTCTGTCTATATGGGCCAAGACGGTCGCAATGCACCTAGTCTTGCGACTCTGGGACATTTCTAAATGTCGTCATTTTCGTGATGCAAAAATGAATTGAAATCATTACAAATGTACGAGCGAGCTACGGTCAAGCGGGATATCTCGTTGAACTCGGCACGGCCAAGAGATTATGTTTATGCCGTTGCCTGCTCTCTGTGAAAGACAGGTTCATACGGCATTCATATAGGCTTCAGGTTGAATTTAGGGGTGCAGGCAATGTATTCCTATGGGGAGAGAAGTCAATGCAAACACTTTGAAGTAAACACCTTATTTTAACTATTAAGGGTTAATGCCCACGGTCAAGGTTAGGCTTGCACGGATCGGGAGGACCTTAGGAACGTACAAGAGGTCGAATTGTGCTTCTCACCCTAACGGTTCTCTCTCTGTCACCCAAAAGCAAATGATGTTGTGGGGCAGGCTTCATTTTGGGCCTACTTTTCTAATGGTAGCTGCGCTTAAACCGAGCGAGCTACGGTCAAGCGGGATATCTCGTTGAACTCGGCACGGCCTAGAGATTATCATTATGCCATTGCCTGCTGTCTGTGTCTTTGAGCACCGCACTTTTTTCACTCCATCCTTGCTGTGTGTGTGTGTGTGAGAGCTTTTCTTTAACATCTGTTGGGAGAAATGACTGATTTAGAGTTCAGGAGGGTTACCTAGTCACACATATGAAGTTTTGGAAAGATGTGACTTTTCTAACCCTTCAAAACAGACAGTGTGACCCAATTAAAGGCACTTCCGGTTGGCACAGGAAGCTATAGGTAAACACATGTCTTGACTGAGGTTGCCTCTTACAGAATCCTGAGTTTTAAGTCTTTAAGTTAAGAATTGACTGATCTACACAGGGTTGAATGTAGTCATTTTCACCTTTGAAGGTTATGTACATCAAAACACCTTTTGGGTCAATTTAACCACTTCCGGTTGCTCCAGGAAGCTTAGAATCGACACAAGTAGACCTCATAGTGGTCTGATGGACTGCCATAGAAGACAGGTTCATTAGGCATTCATAACCCACATAGGCTTCAGGTTGAATTTAGAGGTGCAGGCAATGTATTCCTATGGGGAGAGAGGTCAATGCAAACTGTTTGATGTAAACACCTTCTTTTAACTATTAAGGGTTAATGCCACATGGTCAAGGTTTGGCTTGCACGGATCGGGAGGACCTTAGGAACGTACCTGAGGTCGAATTGTGCTTCTCACCCTAACAGGTCTCTCACTGTCACCCAAAAGCAAATGACATTGAGGGCCAGCCTTCATTTTGGGCCTACTTTTCTAATGGTCGCTGTGCTTAGACCGAGCGAGCTACGGTCAAGCGGGGCATCTCGTTGAACTCGGCACGGCCTAGAGAATATGGAAATGCCATTGTAGGCTTTGTGTGTCTTTAAGCACCGCACTTTGTCACTCCATCCTTGCTGTGTGTGTGTTTACATTTTACATTACATTTAAGTCATTTAGCAGACGCTCTTATCCAGAGCGACTTACAAATTGGTGCATTCACCTTATGACATCCAGTGGGACAGTCACTTAACAATAGTGCATCTAAAACTTAGGGGTGGTGGGGTGAGAGGGATTACTTAACCTATCCTAGGTATTCCTTAAAGAGGTGGGGTTTCAGGTGTCTCCGGAAGGTGGTGATTGACTCCGCTGTCCTGGCGTCGTGAGGGAGTTTGTTCCACCATTGGGGGGCCAGGGCAGCGAACAGTTTTGACTGGGCTGAGCGGGAGCTGTACTTCCTCAGTGGTAGGGAGGCGTGTGTGTGAGAGAGAGCTTTTCTTTGACATCTGTTGGGAGAAATGACTGACTTACATGACTGACTTACAGTATATGGGGGTTGCCTAATCACACATATGAAGTTTTGAAAAGATCTGACCTTTTTAACCCTTTTTTAACCCTTTTTAACTGCCACTGTGACACCATTTAAGGCACTTCCGGTTGGCACAGGAAGTTATAAATAAACTAATATCCTGATTGGGGTATGCCTTTACAGGATCCTGAGTTTTAAGTCTTTACGTTAAGAACTGAGTTATTTACAGAGGGTTTAGTGAGGGTGTGTTATTTCATGAAATCATAGAAAATCACAGAAATCTCGCAGAGCTCCGCAGCACACTTTAAAAAGATTCGTAAGAACACCCTGCAACTGGATCTGTAACCGTTGAAAAAAAACACCTATCCGTGAACGTCACCAATCTGTCGTTGTACGATTTCTCTTAAATGACAATAGATAAATGGCTGGTTCTTTTTTTATTGACACCGGAGGCTCCTTGACTTTGACATGAAGTGGAGAAATAATTTCTCTATTTTCATTGTGAACCTTTAATCCCAGATAAATGGCCATAACTCAAAAACCGTTGAGGCCTAGACACCATCTTGTTCGGGGCCAACTGCCCATTATGCCAAACCTACACTCACCGAGTTTCGGCTTCGAAATATTTTGAGTTTTCGAGATAAGGCCCCGTCGTGAATCGTGATGTTTTGTCCAATAGCAATATGATTGCTTATGCCCTCTTGTGGGATTTTCCGGGACAGCGGAAAAATGACCAAAATCTTATTATTTTTGTAAAACGGAAACCGAATGTCCGACAAAGTTAATTTGATGACTTCCCGGTAGGTCCGGCCCTGCCGCTCGGCCCGACGCCGTCCGCAAATTTTACAAACGATTTCGGACGTCTAGTAAGGGACCGTACATTTGCAATATGGACTTTCTCACTAACCATACAGTAACTGCCGAAATCTTCCCTTAAGGTATGTAAAGTATGTAATACATAGGAATGGCGAAGTTAAGTCACACATGCAGCTAACAAAAATGTATGGAAACATCTGCTCTTCCCCAAACAACTAATTGCAGCATTAGCAAAAAAGGGAAAATACAAGTGGAAGGGGAGAAAGTAAGGAACTTGTATTAAAGACCAAAATTAAAGGAAGTTGTGATAAATAAAAAAGTATCCAAGTTTCATTTAAGGACAAAAAGGACAGAAATGACAGCTGTGACATATAGATTGCAAAATAATTGGGAAGAGATTTTCGAATCGATATCCTGGCACATAGTTTATTAAATTATACACAAAAGGACGCCGGATTCAAAACTTTGAGTTTTCAATTTAAAAGTTCTTGGGATAGCCGTCCCACCTGGCCAACATCTGGTGAAATGGCAGAGCGCCAAATTCAAATTACTATAAATATTAAACTTTCATGAAAAAGCTTTCCCTCGAAAGCAAACCATGCTATTATCTGAGGACAGCGCCCAGCACACAAATAATTTTCAACCAGGGAGTTGCGACACGAAAGTCAGAAATAGCGCTATAATACACTGCTAAAAAAAATAAAGTGAACACTTAAACAACACAATGTAACTCCAAGTCAATCACACTTCTGTGAAATCAAACTGTCCACTTAGGAAGCAAAACTGATTGACAATAAATGTCACATGCTGTTGTGCAAATGGAATAGACAACAGGTGGAAATTATAAGCAATTAGCAAGACACCCCCAATAAAGGAGTGGTTCTGCAGGTGGTGACCACAGACAACTACTCAGTTCCTATGCTTCCTGGCTGATGTTTTGGTCACTTTTGAATGCTGACGGTGCATTCACTCTAGTGGTAGCATGAGACGGAGTCAACAACCCACACAAGTGGCTCAGGTATTGCAAGCTCATTCAGGATGGCACATCAATGCGAGCTGTGGCAAGAAGGTTTGCTGTGTCTGTCAGCGTAGTGTCCAGAGCATGGAGGCGCTACCAGGAGACAGGCCAGTACATCAGGAGCCGTGGAGGAGGCCGTAGGAGGGCAACAACCCAGCAGCAGGACCGCTACCTCCGCCTTTGTGCAAGGAGGAGCAGGAAGAGCACTGCCAGAGCCCTGCAAAATGACCTCCAGCAGGCGACAAATGTGCATGTGTATGCTCAAACGGTCAGAAACAGACTCCATGAGCGTGGTATGAGGGCCTGACGTCCACAGGTGGGGGTTGTGCTTACAGGCCAACACCGTGCAGGACGTTTGGCATTTTCCAGAGAACACCAAGATTAGCAAATTCACCACTGGCGCCCTGTGCTCTTCACGGATGAAAGGAGGTTCACACTGAGCACGTGACAGACGTGACAGAGTCTGGAGATGCCATGGAGAACGTTCTGCTGCCTGCAACATCCTCCAGCATGACCGGTTTGGCGGTGGGTCAGTCATGGTGTGGGGTGGCATTTCTTTGGGGGGCGCAGCCATCCATGTGCAGGTAGCCTGACTGCCATTAGGTACCGAGAGGAGATCCTCAGACCCCTTGTGAGACCATATGCTGGTGTGGTTGGCCCTGGGTTCCTCCTAATAAAAAGACAATGCTAGACCTCATGTGGCTGGAGTGTGTCAGCAGTTCCTGCAAGAGGAAGACATTGATGCTATCGACTGTCCCGCCCGTTCCCCAGACCTGAATCCAATTGAGCACATCTGGAACATCATGTCTCGCTCCATCCACCAACGCCACATTGCACCACAGACTGTCCAGGAGTTGGCGGATGCTTTAGTCCAGGTCTGGGAGGAGATCCCTCAGGAGACCATCCGCTACCTCATCAGGAGCATGGCCAGGCGTTGTAGGGAGGTCATACAGGCACGTGGAGGCCACACACATTACTGAGCCTCATTTGACTCTTTTTAAGGACATTGCATCAAAGTTGGATCAGCCTGTAGTGTGGGGGATACAACGATCCCAGCTGTGCAGATCTTGCTGCGAAGAGACAGAATCATTAGATTGCTTATTTTGGTACTGTCCATATGTAGCTTGTTTTTGGTCAGAGGTTCAGGAAGAGCTAAAATGTTTACCTGGAACTACTCTGCAAATAGGGGTAGGAGGGGTTGAGTGGACTTGAAGGGTAGGACTAAAAATAACAAGGTAACTCGTATAAAATATACTATCTGTAAATTGTATATATTTTGTATAAGCTAGACAAAGAAGCGTTGTTGTCCATTAGTTCTCCAATTAGGGTTAGGGGAAAAACATTTTTTGCCCAACTGTGTGTGTGTGTGTGTGTGTGTGTGTGTGTGTGTGTGTGTGTGTGTGTGTGTGTGTGTGTGTGTGTGTGTGTGTGTGTGTGTGTGTGTGTGGTGTGTGTGTGTGTGTGTGTACAGTGCCTTGCGAAAGTATTCGGCCCCCTTTAACTTTGCGACCTTTTGCCACATTTCAGGCTTCAAACATAAAGATATAAAACTGTATTTTTTTGTGAAGAATCAACAACAAGTGGGACACAATCATGAAGTGGAACGATATTTATTGGATATTTCAAACTTTTTTAACAAATAAAAAACTGAAAAATTGAGCGTGCACAATTATTCAGCCCCCTTAAGTTAATACTTTGTAGCGCCACCTTTTGCTGCGATTACAGCTGTAAGTCGCTTGGGGTATGTCTATCAGTTTTGCATATCGAGAGACTGACATTTTTTCCCATTCCTCCTTGCAAAACAGCTCGAGCTCAGTGAGGTTGGATGGAGAGCATTTGTGAACAGCAGTTTTCAGTTCTTTCCACAGATTCTCGATTGGATTCAGGTCTGGACTTTGACTTGGCCATTCTAACACCTGGATATGTTTATTTTTGAACCATTCCATTGTAGATTTTGCTTTATGTTTTGGATCATTGTCTTGTTGGAAGACAAATCTCCGTCCCAGTCTCAGGTCTTTTGCAGACTCCATCAGGTTTTCTTCCAGAATGGTCCTGTATTTGGCTCCATCCATCTTCCCATCAATTTTAACTATCTTCCCTGTCCCTGCTGAAGAAAAGCAGGCCCAAACCATGATGCTGCCACCACCGTGTTTGACAGTGGGGATGGTGTGTTCAGGGTGATGAGCTGTGTTGCTTTTTACGCCAAACATAACGTTTTGCATTGTTGCCAAAAAGTTCTTCCACATGTTTGGTGTGTCTCCCAGGTAGCTTGTGGCAAACTTTAAACAACACTTTTTATGGATATCTTTAAGAAATGGCTTTCTTCTTGCCACTCTTCCATAAAGGCCAGATTTGTGCAATATATGACTGCTTGTTGTCCTATGGACAGAGTCTCCCACCTCAGCTGTAGATCTCTGCAGTTCATCCAGAGTGATCATGGGCCTCTTGGCTGCATCTCTGATCAGTCTTCTCCTTGTATGAGCTGAAAGTGTAGAGGGATGGCCAGGTCTTGGTAGATTTCCAGTGGTCTGATACTCCTTCCATTTCAATATTATCGCTTGCACAGTGCTCCTTGGCATGTTTAAGGCTTGGGAAATCTTTTTGTATCCAAATCCGGCTTTAAACTTCTTCACAACAGTATCTCGGACCTGCCTGGTGTGTTCCTTGTTCTTCATGATGCTCTCTGCGCTTTTAACGGACCTCTGAGACTATCACAGTGCAGGTGCATTTATACAGAGACTTGATTACACACAGGTGGATTGTATTTATCATAATTAGTCATTTAGGTCAACATTGGATCATTCAGAGATCCTCACTGAACTTCTGGAGAGAGTTTGCTGCACTGAAAGTAAAGGGGCTGAATAATTTTGCACGCCCAATTTTTCAGTTTTTTATATGTTAAGAAAGTTTGAAATATCCAATAAATGTCGTTCCACTTCATGATTGTGTCCCACTTGTTGATGATTCTTCACAAAAAATACAGTTTTATATCTTTATGTTTGAAGCCTGAAATGTGGCAAAAGGTCGCAAAGTTCAAGGGGGCCGAATACTTTCGCAAGGCACTGTATATGAAATTGTCAAATTATTTTTTTCTTTGTCATTATGGTGTTTATGTGTGTAGATTGATGGTAAGAAATAAACAATTTAATACATTTTAGAATAAGGCTGTAACCTAACAAAAATTTGGAAACAAATCAAGGGGTCTGAATTCTAAGAAGTGGGGGAAGCCTGGGGTCATGGACGACTTGCTGATTTCCACTTTAAATATGTCATTGAGTAAATTTGTCCATGTTATGTGTTTTATATATTAAACTCCTTTGGAATATCGGTACACTAACCTAATAATTTCACACCTCTGTCTTATGTCTTATTTCACTGGACATCCCATGACATCATGAATAACAAGGCTTGGAGTAAGTTATAATTTCCTTCATAGACCTGGCCAAGTCATTGGCGTTAACTGTTATTTTGAGGGTGACATTTGAACCGTACGAGTATGTCAATGGTAACCAATTTTCAACATAGAACATAAACTAAAAATGTGTCAAATGTTACCTTGAATCTTTATATCCATAACAAAACAAATATGCAAACAAACTATTGTAAAGTTATTATTTATTCAAGCTCACTTTCAGATTTATAAATAAAATCAGACATTTTCCCATTTAAACATTGTTGTGCTGGGAGAAAGTGCAGTGATGACACTTTTGGGTGAGAAATAAACTAACAACCTTTAGAATCTTTGAAATTACATGGTGTGTCCAGTTTTTGATATCCCGAAGATGCACCTGGCAGGTGTTTGTGTGTTGAAAATGCAAACTGAGAGAGAGGTTGTGTTCAGTTTACAACAAGTGACATGTTACCATACTAATATCATGCCAATAAGTGTCTGGCAATGGACACTCTGGGAATAACACGAGTAATATAATAATAATAATAATATATGCCATTTGGCAGACACTTTTATCCAAAGCGACTATGTTATCATGCCACACACTTTGAGAATCCTAGCGCCCAGTGTGGAAACCAGTGCACTGTGAATGGGGATCAGGGAAAGTGTCCCTGATTCTCCAAACACAGCAACTGGGGATGACAACTTGGTTGCCTGCACCAAGGGCACCATGCAGACACATCACAAACTCTGTGTAGGCAGCATGCCGGTGCTCCTGGGCGTCATGTCCAGGTTCTGCTGCATCTGCCACTGCCAACATGTGAACCCTATAACGATTGTGCAAACGTAAATATCCGTCGTCTAGGCAGTAATGGCAAAATGTGGCAGCTGGCTTACACAGAGGTCTGGTCCCTGACCGCAACACTTCCTCTCTCTGTCTGTGGGCATCTCCCTGCAGTTTCCACCGGTGCACCAGGTACATGTGCAGGTGGTGGCTCACCATTCCGCCGCAGGTAAATCTGTAGGACATCCAAAACTATCCCTGGTTCTCGCTGAAACATCAGTCTCACCACCTCCCTGTTGTCTGCACCATCCAGCTTCATGAGGAGGAATTCCTGAATGAACAGATGCCCACATCTTTATTTAAATCTCCTGATTCTCCTGTAGGTCTGCTGATTTAAACCAGATCGAATTTGTTTGAAAACATCAACTGAAAACATTAATCCGTAACTCTGCCAAGCCTACAGTACAAGCAAAGATGAACTGGTGAAGGCCATCAAGACTGTCAGCTCTACCTCCTGACCCTCCTGCTCATATCCCGATGGAGCTAGGAGGGACCGCGTCAAGGGAGATCGGAGGAGGAAGCTCCTCCTGTACCAGTTGTGGCCGGAGAGGGCACATGTCTGGTCGGTGCTGGAGGAATTCATCTGGGAATCGAAAGGGCAGGCAGAACACTCATCGGTCACCCCAGGTGAGTAAGCACCACACTCTCCCAGAGTTTCCTGTTGGTCACATGTTCCTATTAATTTGTTTCCTTAATTATTCTCCTTCTCTCCAGCATAAGGCACTGGTAGATTCAGGCGCAGCCGGAACTTTATAGATCGCGGACTCGCTCAGAGGTTGAGGATTCCGTTAGTAAAAGTAGACCCCCCTTTTACTGTGCACTCTTTAGATAGTCGAGCATTAGGGTCAGGGCTGGTGAAGAAAGCCACAATTTCGTTGGAGATGATTACGCAGGGGAATCACAAGGAGTGAATTAGTTTGTTCCTTATCGATTCACCTGCGTTTCCAGTTGTACTGGGGATTCCCTGGCTAGCTATTCATAATCCTACGATTTCGTGGAAACAGGGAACTCTACAGGGGTGGTCTGATGAGTGTTCAGGCAGGTGTGTAGGGGTTTCCATCGGTGCGACAACGGTGGAGAGTCCAGACCAGGTTTCCACCGTGCGCATTCCAGCTGAGTATGACGATTTGGCTATCGTTTTCAGTAAAAAGAAGACGACCCAATTACCCTCCCATAGGCAGGGGGATTGCGTGACAAACCTCCAGGGTAACGCTGCACTCCCCAGGAGTCATGTGTATCCTTTGTCCCAGGAGGAGAAGGTGGCTATGGAAACTTATATCACCGAGGCTCTGGGACAGGGGTACATTCGGCCCTCCATGTCACCTGTCTCTTCGAGTTTCTTTTTTGTGAAGAAAAAAGATGGTGGTTTACGTCCGTGTATTGATTATAGAGGTCTAAATTCCATCACAGTGGGTTTTAGTTACCCACTACCTCTCATTGCTATGGCAGTGGAATCATTTCACGGAGCGCAGTTCTTCACTAAACTGGATCTCAGGAGTGCTTATAATCTGGTGTGTATTCGGGAGGGAGATGAGTGGAAAACTGCATTTAGCACTACTTCTGGCCATTATGAGTACCACGTCATGCCATACGGTTTAAAGAATGCTCCAGCTATATTTCAATCCTTCGTGGTTGAGATTCTCAGAGACCTGCACGGACAGGGTGTAGTGGTGTATATTGACGATATTTTAATCTACTCCGCTACACGCACTGCGCATGTATCTCTTGTGCGCAAGGTTCTTAGACGACTGCTGGAGCATGACCTGTATGTGAAGGCGGAGAAATGTTAGTTTTCCAAACAATCAGTTTCCTTCCTGGGTTATCGCATTTCCAGCTCTGGGTTGGTAATGGAGGGTGACCGCATAAAGGCCGTGCGTAATTGGCCGACTCCGACCACGGTAAAGGAGGTGCAGCGGTTCTTGGGGTTTGCTAATTACTACCGGAGGTTTATCCGGGGTTTTGGTCAGGTAGCTGCCCCTATTACCTCACTGCTGAAGGGGGGGCCGGTGCGTTTACAGTGGTCAGCAGAGGCGAACGGAGCTTTTCATAAGTTGAAGGCGATGTTTACTGAGGCGCCGGTGTTGGCGCATCCGGACCCTTCTTTGGCGTTTATAGTAGATGTGGACGCATCCGAGGCTGGGGTTGGAGCGGTGCTCTCACAGCGTTCGGGTGCGCCACCGAAGCTCCGCCCCTGTGCCTTTTTTTCGAAAAAACTCGGGCCAGCAGAGCGGAATTATGATGTGGGGGACAGGGAGTTGTTGGCTATGGTTAAGGCCCTGAAGGTGTGGAGACACTGACTTGAGGGGGCTAAGCACCCTTTCCTTATCTGGACTGACCACCGTAACCTGGAGTATATCCGATCAGCTAGGAGACTGAATCCTCGTCAGGCAAGGTGGGCCATGTTTTTCACTAGATTTCGTTTCACTATCTCGTATAGACCAGGTCCCCTCAACTTTAAGGCCGACGCGCTGTCAAGACTCTATGACACTGAGGACAGGTCCATCGATCCTACTCCCATCATTCCGGCAGCTAAGCTGGTGGCACCAGTAGTATGGGATGTGGACGCGGACATCGAGCGGGCGCTAAGGGAGGAACCTGCGCCTCCACAGTGTCCGGAGGGTCGTAGGTACGTGCCGCTGGCTGTTCGTGATTAATTGATTCGATGGGCTCATTGTCTAGCCTCGTCGGGTCACCCAGGTATTTTTAGGACAGTGAGAGGTCTTGAGAGGAAGTACTGGTGGCCCACTTTGAGGAGGGATGTGCGATTCTATGTTTCCTCCTGTTTGGTGTGCGCCCAGAGTAAGGCTCCTAGACACCTGCCAAGAGGTAAATTACAACCTCTTCCCGTTCCACAACGGCCGTGGACCCATCTATCGGTGGATTTTCTTACTGACCTTCCCCCCTCTCAGGGTAACACAACTATCCTGGTCGTTGTGGATCGGTTCTCTAAGTCCTGCTGTCTTATCCCATTGCCCGGTCTCCCTACGGCCCTACAGACTGAGGAAGCTGGGTCCGCAGTGCATAGGGCCATTTAAAGTCCTGAGGAGAATAAACGAGGTTTGTTATCGATTATTACTTCCTTCGTATTATCGCATTAACCCCTCATTTCATGTGTCTCTTCTCAGGCCGGTGGTAGCTGGTCCCATGCAGGAAGATGAGGTTCCAGAGGTTCCTCCGCCCCCTCTGGACATCGAGGGGTCCCCGGTGTACAAGATACGAGCTATTCTGGACTCGACACGCCGGGTGAGGGGCTTGCAGTACCTCGTTGACTGGGAGGGGTACGGTCCGGAGGAGAGGTGCTGGGTTCCGGTGAGGGATATTCTAGACCCATCTATGTTGAGTGAATTTCATCGCCTCCATCCGGATCGCCCAGGGCCTCGGCCCCCCGGGTCGTCCCCGAGGCCAGCGTCGGCGCGCTGCGGGAGCTGCGCGTCAGGGGGGGGGGGGGGGGGGGGGGGGGTGTACTGTCACGAATATTACCGAAGGTGACTCCCCTTCTTGTTTGGGTGACGCTCGGCGGTCGTCGTCGCCGGTCTACTAGCCATCGCCGATCCGTTGTTCTGTGTTCCTTTAGTTCTGTCTAATTGGTAGCACCTGTTTCTTGTTTGGTTGTTAGGGTATGTTTATATATAGTCTGTTCAGCCCGCTTCTGTTTCGTGCGGGCTTGTTCGTCTTTTTTGTTGGTTGAGTGTATTTTGTTTGCATTTGGGTTTCACGCTGTCCGTTTATATTTCTGTTCATTTGTGTTTCCACTTTTGTTCATGTTATGTTTCCGGGACATTAAAGCTAGTTTTTTTCCCACATCTTTTGCTCTCTGCGCCTGACTCCACACATCATCACTCATTTACCGTTACAAAGACGTCTTGGCTTGAGAAATTGACCATACTATAGACCCCTTTCCCTCCTTCCAGGCAGGAGTCTATTGTCCTGCTAATAGTGAACGGCTTCTTTTGTATTCCAATGTATTAAATACAGCCATTTACCATTCTCATTCTCGGACTGGAAGCATTGTTTGCACAGTTCACAATCTCATTTTAAAATCCTTGTTTAAAAAATAATTATATTTTGGAGATGATTTTGTTTCAAATAACCAAAAGTGAGTGGTTGTAATCTGATAAAAGGGGAAAAGGCCATTCTTGACCATGGGGTGAGACAATAGGCCCTTTTTAATTTTGTCTGGCTTTGTCATGTATTGTATTGTCATGTCTTGTCCCTGTGCTTTCTCTTCTCTTCGTTTCCCCCTGCTGGTCGTATTAGGTTTCTTTCTCTCTCTCTATCCCTCTCTCTCTCTATCGTTCCGTTCCTGCTCCCAGCTGTTACTCATTCTCCTAAACGACCTTGTTTACACTCTCACACCTGTCCCCTATTTTGCCCTCTGATTAGGTCTCTATTTCTCTCTCGGTTTCTGCCTCTGTCCTTGTCGGATTCTTGTTTGCTGTGCCCTTGTTCCGTCCTGTCGTGTTTTGCCTTATCTTCAGATGCTGCGTGTGAGCAGGTGTCTCTGTCCGCTACGGCCCGCGCCTACCCGAAGGGACCTGCAGCCTGTTGCCGCTTGTCCTGCTTTTCTCCTCAACAACTAGAGGATTTATGTTTTCCCTGTTTGGACATCTCCTGTAAAGATTGAGGATTATGTTTTCCCTGTTTGGACTTTAATAAACTCAGTTTCTGTTAAGTCGCTTTTGGGTCCTCACTCACCTGCATAACAGGCTTGCCATTCCAAATGATATTTGGAATTTTTTGCTCATATAATTTGAGCAGGTCGCTCTCCTGCTAAATAAATATGTGGAACTCAACCTCCGCTGCGCCTTGGTTCCGTTCTTACGACATCCGTGATACTCCACCTATGCTTGACTCTCCGCCAATAATTACATTTAGAGGATTGGAGGATTCTAAATTAATATCTAAGGGCATTTTTCGTCAGGGAAAAACTGGTCTGTGAGAATATCTAAGGGGCTTTTATATAATTATAATGCCATGTTAATAATAATAATAATAACCGCTTTGTAAATAAGGATGAATTATGAAATGAAAATGACATGCGCAAGACATGGTGGTAATATTTCCCTTTTAGAGACTATAATACATGGCACATAGGTCAGGATAACCAATATACACAAAGCATTAACCCTGACCTTAGAGATCCTTTTAAGTCTCTATTTTGCTTCCAAAAGCATAATCAGAGCTCATACCTCCACCTTGTGGTGGTCTGGAGCAATGAGGCAGTGACGCAGGGTAACATACTAAACCACAAATTACCTCTAAATTCCGTGGCTTAATCTCAAAAATGTTAATGGAGGAACCACTGTAGCCTACTATCAGTAAAACAGAATGTGATATTTCTCATATGTATGGTCAAGGTCTACGATGAATTCAAAGCCATTTCAAGCACTACTTTTTGTTGCAAAATGTTTCTATTGAATGTAATATGTGTGGAGAAATACACTTGAATGTAGTATGTGTGAAGAAATACCAAAAGCCAACCTTTATTAAGCCAACAATTATTCTGTCATACTAACCTATTCAAGAAGAAATACTGTATTTTTGTGAAATCTATTGGCATATTCAACATAATACAAACCTGTGTGGCAGCCATTCTATCAAGTCGGGGGAGCTAAATGCCTCCTCTCATCCTCATTTCTGTCTCTCGGCTGCCAGAATCTGCCCCCCCCCCCCCCCTCTTGTCCTGCTTGTCTGACTGCCATCAACATTGTCCAATGCAACCTGCGCATACAATGAATGACGTTAGATAGATATTAGATGTCCTGCCATGTGAAATACATTGGACATTACAATTTCACAAGGTTGAAGATATTGCAGCTAGCTGTAGCTGCAATTGTATCAAACTAGCTTTGGTTTATAAAACATTAGCAAGGCTAGCAAGGGAACCGAATGAACACATCACGGAAACTTGACAAATTGTTCACGATTTCCATATGGTATTACAATACCAAAACTTTATGGAGTTTAACGTTATATTTTACAGGTTAGTTAATGGTTAGCTAGTAGACTGATGCTGTAGCTGTATGAAATTGCTGGCTAGCTAGCTGTGCCTAATGTAAACAATTCCACACATTTTAGAACGAAAGGGAGAGAGTGCAACGAGGGAGTGACGCTAAACTTGTTTAGAAAGGGTGCGGGGGAGGGAGGGGGAGAGTTGTTGAAAAATTTGTTGGAAATCGCCAAGCTTCCACAATGTGGGAAAAAAATAGGGATATCTCCTTTAAAGCTGACCTACTACTGTTGGATCCTGTGTTTTATATTATAGCCATTACCATATATATGATTGAATATTATCTGCTGTTGGCTTGTGTGGATGTATGTATGTGTTATGCAACATAGCTGACTTGAAACATTGTTAAAAGCTTCAGGACCATGGGCCTTTCTCATGATGGAAAAATACAGAAGACAGCACCCATGCAGTGAGTTGTGGGGGGCACATTCAGAGCGTGGTGTTGCAGAACAAGCAGCCTTTTGTTGGATAACAGGAGCCAGGTGCGAGATAACGGTATGGAGCATGAGCGCATGGATGTTCTTCACAGCAACAGTTACATCTATCAACAGAAGCGCCAAGAGGCGGGGACCCGCCTGAGCGCCTGCAATAGGCTGAGCAAGTTTAAACCACGCCCAGCCTCTACTGTGATAGGCCAACAGACGGGTTGGAACTGTCTATCACAGTATAAAGAATACTGTTTACATACATCTTGTCAGTTCTCTGTTCTGCCCTGCGTGGTATTACAGTGAGCCCATATATACAAAAGTTGCATTTGCCATTTATTACTTAGCTAATAAAAAATACATAGTATGAAATTGGTGACTCATTGTTATATTTATCCTGATACCAGATTCAAATTTACGTAACCCTAACACTACCAAAAATGTTTTAATTAAAAATGACACAACATCCACCTGGACAGGTGTGGCTTATCAACAAACTGGGGACAATATTAGGGCAACTCTAAAATGTGCAATTTTGTCACACAACACAATGCCACATACAGTGCATTAGGAAGGTATTCAGACCCCTTGACTTTTTCCACATTTTGTTACGTCATAGTTTTTTTTTGTTCAAATTTGAAATAAAACAACTGAAATATGACATTTACATAAGTATTCAGGCCCTTTACTCAGTACTTTATTGAATTACCTTTGGTAGCGATTACAGTCTCGAGTCTTCTTGGGTATGACCCTACAAGCTTTGCACACCTGTGTTTGGGGAGTTTCTCCCATTCTTCTCGGCAAATCCTATCTAGCTCTGTCAGGTTGAATGGGAAGTGTCACTGCACATCTGTTTTAAGGTCTCTCCAGAGATGTTCGATTGGGTTCAAGTACGGGCTCTGGCTGGGCCATTCAAGGACATTCAGAGACTTGTTCCCGAAGCCCCTCCTGATTTATCTTGGCTGTGTGGTTAGGGTCGTTGTCCTGTTGGAAGTTGAACTTTTACCTCAGTCTGAGGTCCCGAGCGCTCTGGAGTAGGTTTTCACCAAGGATCTCTCTGTACCATGCTTTCCCTTGATCCTAACTAGTCTACCAGGCCAGGCCGCTGAAAACTTCCTCACAGCATGATGCTGCCACCACCATGCTTCACTGTAGGGATGGTGCCAGGTTACCTTCCGATGTGACGCTTGGCATTCAGGCCAAAGACTTCAATCTTGGTTTTATCTGATCAGATAATTTTGTTTCTCATGGTCTGAGTCCTTTGGTGCCTTTTGGCAAACTCCAAGCAGGCTGTCATGTGCCTTTTACTGAGGAGTGGCTTACGTCTGGCCACTCTACCATAAAGGCCTGATTGGTGGAGTGATGCAGAGATGCTTGTCCTTCTAGAAGGTTCTCCCATTTTCACAGAGGAACTCTGGAGCTCTGTCAAAGTGACCATCGGGTTCTGGTCACATCCCTGACCAAGGCCATTCTCCCCCGATTGCTCAATTTGGCCGGGCGGCTAGCTATAGGAAGAGTCTTTGTGGTTCCAAACTTCTTCCATTCAAGAATAATGGAGGCCACTGTGTTCTTGGGGATCTTCAATGCTGTAGCAATTTTTTGGTACCTTTCCCCAGATCTGTGTCTCGATGCGAAGCTCTATGGACAACTCCTTTGACCTCATGGCTTGGTTTTTGCTCTGACATGCACTGTCAACAGTGATACCTTATATAGACAGGTTTGTCCCTTTCCAAATCATATCCAATCAATTGAGGTTACCACAAGTGGACTCCAATCAAGTTGTAGAAACATCTCAAGGAAATTATCAATGCAAACTGGATGCACATGGGCTCAATTTCCAGTCTCATTGCAAATAGTCTGAATACTTATGTAATAAGGTATTTCTGTTTCTCATTTTTTATAAATTTGCAAAACTTTTAAAAACCTTTTTTCGCTTTGTCATTGTGGGGTGTTGTGTTTAGATTGATGATTTTCTTAAAATTTAATACATTTTTAATAAGGCTGTAATGTAACAAAATGCTGAAAAAGTCAAGGGATCTGAGTACTTTACGAATGCATGTCTCAAGTTTTGAGGGAGTGCGCAGAGTGCGCAATTGGTATGCTGACTGCATGAATGTCCACCAGAGCTGTTGCCAGAGAATGTTCATTTCTCTGCCTTAAACAGCCTCCAACGTCATTTTAGATAATTTGGCAGTATGTTCAACCGGCCTCACATCCACAGACCACGTGTAATCATGCCAGCCCAGGACGTCCACATCTGGCTTGTTCTGATGAACAGCTGATGAACCTGCACAGAAACTGTCCCAGGGATGCTCATCTACGTGCTCTACTTCAATGGGCAAATTCTCACCTTCGATAGCCTCTGGCATGCTGAAGAAGTGTGCTCTTCAAGGATTAATCCAAGTTTTGGGCAAATGGTGGTCACACCAGACAGACAGATTTTCTGATCCACACCCCTGCTTTTTTGTTAAGGTATACAGTGGGGAAAAAAAGTGTGTAGTCAGCCACCAATTGTGCAAGTTCTCCCACTTAAAAAGATGAGAGGCCTGTAATTGTCATCATAGGTACAGACAAAATGAGAAAAAAAATCCAGAAAATCACATTGTAGGATTTTTAATACATTTATTTGCAAATTATGGTGGAAAATAAGTATTTGGTCACCTACAATCAACAAGATTTCTGGCTCTCACAGACCTGTAACTTCTTCTTTAAGAGGCTCCTCTGTCCTCCACTCGTTACCTGTTTGAACTTGGCATGGCACCTGTTTGAACTTGTTATCAGTATAAAAGACACCTGTCCACAACCTCAAACAGTCACACTCCAAACTCCACTATGGCCAAGACCAAAGAGCTGTCAAAGAGCTGGTGCAGGTCTACAAAATTGTAGACCTGCACCAGGCTGGGAAGATTGAATCTGCAATAGGTAAGCAGCTTGGTTTGAAGAAATCAACTGTGGGAGCAATTATTAGGAAATGGAAGACATACAGGACCACTGATAATCTCCCTTGATCTGGGGCTCCACGCAAGATCTCACCCCGTGGGGTCAAAATTATCACAAGAACGGTGAGCAAAATTCCCAGAACCATACGGGGGGACCTAGTGAATGACCTGCAGAGAGCTGGGACCAAAGTAACAAAGCCTACCATCAGAAACACACTACGCCGCCAGGGACTCTAATCCTGCAGTGCCAGACGTGTCCCCCTGCTTAAGCCAGTACATGTCCATGCCTGTCCAAAGTTTGCTAGAGAGCATTTGGATGATCCAGAAGAAGATTGGGAGAATGTCATATGGTCAGATGAAACCAAAATATAACTATTTGGTAAAAACTCAACTCGTTGTGTTTGGAGGACAAAGAATGCTGAGTTGCATCCAAAGAACACCATACGTACTGTGAAGCATGGGGGTGGAAACATCATGCTTTGGGGCTGTTTTTCTGCAAAGGGACCAGGACGATTGGAGTGGCTTGGTAAGAAGCATTTCAAGGTCCTGGAGTGGCATAGCCAGTGTCCAGATCTCAACCCCATAGAAAATATTTGGAGGGAGTTGAAAGTCCATGTTGCCCAGCAACAGCCCCAAAACATCACTGCTCTAGAGGAGATATGCATGGAGGAATGGGCCAAAATACCAGCAACGGTGTGTGAAAACCTTTGGCCTCTGTCATTGCCAACAAAGGGTATATAACAAAGTATTGAGATTAACTTTTGTTATTGCCCAAATACTTATTTTCCACCATCATTTGCAAATAAATTCATAAAAAATCCTACAATGTGATTTTCTGGATTTTTTTCCCTCATTTTGTCTTTCATAGTTGAAGTGTACCTATGATGAAAATTACAGGCCTCATCTTTTTAAAGAGGAGAACTTGCACAATTGGTGGCTGACTAAATACTTTTTTGCCCCACTGTATGTGACCAACAGATTCACATCTGTATTCCTAGCCTAAATGACTACCGCCCGTAGCACTCACTATGAAGTGCTTTGAAAAGCTGGTCATGGCTCACTTCAACACCATCATCCCAGAGACCCTAAACCCAATACAATTTGCATCCCGGCCCAACAGATCCACAGATGACGCAATCTCCATTGCAATTCACACGGCCCTTTCCCACCTGGACAAAAGGATCACCTACGTGAAAATTATGTTTGCTACAACACCACAGTGCCCTCAGAGCTCATCACTAAGCTAAGGACCCTGGGACCAAAAACCTCCCTCTGCAACTGGATCCTGGACTTCCTGACAGGACGCCTCCAGTTGGTAAGGGTTGGCAACAATACATCTCCCACACTGATCCTCAACATGGGGGACCCTCGGGAGTGCGTGCATAGTCCCCTCCTGTACTCCCTGTTCATCCATGACTGAATGGCCATGCAAGACTCCAACACCATCATTAAGTTTGCTAACGACACAACGATGGAGGCCTGATCACTGACAACAATGAGACAACCTACAGGGAGGAGGTCAGAGACCTGGAATTGTGGTTCCAGGACAACAACCTCTCCCTCAACATGAACATGACAAAATAGCTGATCATGGACTACAGGAAAAGGGGGTTTGAGCACTCCCCCATTCACATCAATGGGGCAGTAGTGGAGCGGGTTGAGAGCTTCAAGTTCCTTGGTGTCTACAATCACTAACAAACTATCATGGTCCAAATACGCCAAGAGAGTCGTGAAGAGGGCAGACTGAAAAGATTTGGCATTGGATCCTCAAAGTTTTTCAGCTGCACCATCGAGAGCATCTTGACTGGTTGCATCACTGCTTGGTATGGACACTGCCTGACATCTGACCGCAAGGTGCTGCAGAGGGGTGGCAGGTAGCCTAGTGGTTAGAGCGTTGGGCCAGTAACCAAAAGGTTGCTAGATAGAATCCCAGAGCTGACAAGGTGAAAGTCTGTCGTTCTGACCCTGAACAAGGCAGTTAACCCACTGTTCCTTCTTTTAAATAAGAACTTATTCTTAACTGACTTGCCTAGTTAAATAAAGGTAAAATAAAAATAAAAGGGTAGTGCATACAGCCCAGTACGTCCCTGTGGCCAAGCATCCTGCCATCCAGGACCTCTATACTTGGTGGTGTCAGAAGAAGGCCCTAAAAATTGTCAAGGACTCCAGCCCGCAGTCATAGACTGTTATCCCTGCTACCGTATAGAAAGCAGTACCAAAGTGTCAAGTCTAGGTCCAAAAGGCTCCATAACAGCCTCTAAGCCATTAGACTGCTAAACAGTTCATTAAAAGGTTTCCTTGACTATTTGCATTGACCCCCTTTTTTATGCTGCTCGCCATTTATTATCTATGCATAGTTACATTACCCCTACCTACATGTACAGGAGCAGTCCAAAGTTTGGACACACCTACTCATTCAAGGGTTTTTCTTGATTTTTTTCCTATTTTCTACATTTGGAATCATGTAGTAACAAAAAAAGTGTGAAACAAATATAAAAATATAAAATATATATTTTTGATATTAGATTTTTCAAAGAAGCCACCCTTTGCCTTGATGACAGTTTGCACACTCTTAGTATTCTCTCAACCAGATTCACCTGGAATGCTTTTGCAACAGTCTTGAAGGAGTTTCCACATATGCTGATCTCTTGTTGGCTGCTTTTCCTTCACTCTGCGGTCCAACTCATCCAAAACCATCTCAACTGGGTTGAGGTCGGGTGATTGTGGAGGCCAGGTCATCTGATGCAGCACTTCATCACTTTCCTTCTTGGACAAATAGCCCTTACACAGCCTGGAGGTATGTTGGGTCATTGTTCTGTTGATAAACAAATAATAGCCCCACTAAGTGCAAACCAGATGGGATGGCTTATCATTGCAGAATGCTGTGGTAGCCCACCTGGTTAAGTGTGCCTTGAATTCTAAATAAATCACAGACTGTATCACCAGCAAAGCATGAGACCAAAGGACAGATTTCCACCAGTCTAATGTCCATTGCTCGTGTTTCTTGGCCCAAGCAAGTATCTTCTTATTATTGGTGTCCTTTAGTAGGGGTTACTTTGCAGCAGTTAGGCCTGATTCACGCGGTCTCCTCTGAACAGTTGTTGTTGAGATGTGTCTGTTACTTGAACTCTGTGAAGCATTTATTTGGGCTGCAATTTCTGAGGCTGGTAACTCTAATGAACTTATCCTCTGCAGCGAGCTAACTCTGGGTCTTCCATTCCTGTGGCAGCCCTCATGAGAGCTACTGTTTTATCACAGTTTTTTTGTGACTGCACTTGAAGAAACTTGCACTTGAAGAAAAGTTGCACTTGAAGAAAAGTTATTGACATTTTCGGGATTGACTGACCTTCATGTCTAAAAATAATGATGGACTGTAATTTCTGTTTGCTTATTTGAGCTGTTCTTGCCATAATATGGACTTAGGGATATCTTCTGTATACCACCCTTACCTTGTCACAACACAACTGATTGGCTCAAACGCATTAACAAATTAACTTTTAACAAGGCACACCTGTTACTTGAAATGCATTCCAGGTGACTACCTCATGAAGCTGGTTGAGAGAATGCCAAGTATGCGCAAAGCTGTCATCAGGGAAAAGGGTGGCTACTTTGAAGAATCAAAATATAACGATAAAGGTAAGACCCAGATGCAGACTGTGTCAAAGTAACAATATTTATTACAGCAACAGGGACAAAGGCACAGGATGGCAGGCAGGCTCCGGGTCAGGTCAGGCAGAGGTTGGGAATCCAGAGGTGGGGCAGAGGTACAGGATGGCAGGCAGGGTCAGGGGCAGGCAGAGTGGTCAGGCAGGCGGGCTCAGTGTCAGGACAGGTAAGGTTTAAAACCAGGAGTACGAGAAAAGAGACTGGGGAAAGCAGGAGCTGATACAAAAACCGCTAGTTGACTTGACAAACAAGATGAACTGGCAACAGACAGAGAACACAGGTATAAATACACAGGGGATAATGGGGAAGATGGGCGACACCTGGAGGGGGTGGAGTCGATCACAAGGACAGGTGAAACCGATCAGGGCGTGACACTAGAATCTAAAATATATTTAGATTAGTTTGTTTACTACTACTATGTTATTTCATAGTTTTGATGTCTCCACTATTATTCTACAATGTAGAAAATAGTTCAAATAAAGAAAAACCCTGGAATGAGTATGTGTGTCCAAACGTTTGACTGGTACTGTACATATTACCTCAAATACCTCGACTAACCTGTACCACCGCACATTGACTCAGTACTGGTACTGCCCTGTATATAGCCTCGTTATTTTTTTATTTTATTGTGTTACTTTTTTTCTTGCCTTAGTTTATTTGATATCATGTTCATTTGTTTAGCCAACATTGCAGAATTTTTTAAAAGGGGTTGTAGTGTCCATTTCATGGTACGGTCTACACCTGTTGTATTCGGCACATGTGACAAATTAAATTTGATTTGATCATGTGCACAGTGAGGTTGTCTCAGGTTGAAGTCCACAGGATTCCATGTGAGCTGTGTGTAGGCAGGCAGGGATGGAGGCAGGCAGGCAGGGATGGAGGGAGGGAGGCAGGCAGGGATGGAGGCAGGCAGGCAGGGATGGAGGCAGGCAGGCAGGGATGGAGGCAGGCAGGCAGGGATGGAGGCAGGCAGGCAGGGAGGCAAAGAGGGAGGCAGAGAGCAGAAGGAGAGAGGCAGGCAGGCAGTGAAGTTTCAGCCCCCAGATCCTAATTCACTCAGATGTAACCACACAGCTGCCACCAACCATTAGATCAGCAAAAACAACTTGATCTGCAAAGCATTATTTTACACGTGACAAAGACTATACAAATGGAATACCACAGACTTATTACCTTCCGATAAGTTGTTTATTGTTGCCCCCACTACCCCGCCCCAACTCTCCCATGTGTATGCTGGCATTTGTGCATGGAGAGAGAGAATGTTAGTAATAAAATATAATGTAGAAAGTGCAGGAACAGTTCCAAACGTTTTGGTTTACCACCAGCAAATGTCATGCATATCCAATTGTAAAGATGAAAGGGTTTGATCAGAGGGCCCCTTTTTCCAGTGGCAGTGTGACCTAACTAGAAACATGCAAGAAGACTGAGACAAGGCTCCAATTCCCATGGGAACACGGTGACAACTCTTCAACCAAATGCTTGTTAAAACTTTTCTATACTGATAACTTCAGAACAACATTTTAAAAAACGTAAACTTGAAAAGTTTTAAAGGTTCGATAATGGAAACTCAAATAGCATTTAAGCACAGCATTCCTGCAGTGACAAGCGTGCCTGCAGAACACAACAAAGATATGATTTTCTTTCCCTCTTTATCTCCACTCAAGTGGATATTCTTCATTAGGAGGGAAATGGGTTGCGATTCACAATATTACCGGTGAGTAATATAGCTTTTCTGGACCAACAGCAATGCTGACAGACGGTTCTTAAGAGGATCCACCCCTTTTTTTCAATGTTCGCCTTAAATGACATACCCAAATCTAAGCTAGCTGTAACTCAGGCTCTGATGCAAGGATATGCATATTCTTGGTACCATTTGAAATGAAACACGTTGACGTTTGTGGAAATGTGAAAGGAATGTAGGGGAATATAAACACAATAGATCTGGTATTGCAAAGAAAGAAAAAAACATAATTTTGTATTTTTTTTGTACCATTGTTGAAATACAAGAGGAAGGCCATAATGTATTTTTCCAGCCCAGCTCAAATGAACCATTGCATTTCTGTTCAAAATTTTGTATCAAGACTGCCCAAATGTGCCTAATTTGTTTATTGATAACTTTTCATGTTCAAATCTGTGCACTCTCCTCAAACTATAGCATGGTATTCTTTCACTGTAATAGCTACTGTAAATTGGGCAGTGCAGTTAGATGAACAAGAATTTAAGCTTTCTGCCAATATCAGATATGTCTATGTTCTGGGAAATGTTCTTGTTACATACAACCTCATGCTAATCGCATTAGCCTACGTTAGCTCAACCGTCCCGTGGAAGGGACACCGATCCCGAAGAAGTTTTAACCTCTTGCATTACTCAACTAAATACAAATAGCTGTGTTCATTAGAGTCTGTCATAACTAAGATGGGAACTCCACTGGATTGTTTGTTGAGCATTATGAAGATACAGAATGCCTATGTAGTAGTTCATTACTTTATTTCCCCACAGCCTTTCCATTCTTGATCAATTTCTTGTCTGCAGTGGTCTTCTTGGCTGATTTTATCTCTCAATCAGTCGGTACAAAACTAAATGACCTTTTGCTCTAAACTTAATCAGTTTTACTCTTTGTTTGAGTTTGTCTCTCAGTAGGTTACAGTGTCTCATTTTTCTCTATTTTTGTTATGTACTGTGTCTTTTTGTGTGGATTCTGTTTGTATCTCTCCATGTATTTTTTTTTTTGCTATGTGAAGAATTACTGTACATTTCTGTTTCTACAGTGTTGTGTTTTGTGAGTAGGCATTGTGTTCCCTTTTTTCTCTGTGTGTCTGTGTGTGTGTGTGTGTGTGTGTGTGTGTGTGTGTGTGTGTGTGTGTGTGTGTGTGTGTGTGTGTGTGTGTGTGTGTGTGTGTGTGTGTGTGTGTGTGTGTGTGTGTGTGTGTGTGTGTGTGTGTGTGTGTGTGTGTGTGTGTGTGTGTTTAGTTGCTGTCTCCCTCAGATGCTTCACAGCATATACCTCTGGGCCTGTGTCTCTAAGATTTTACAGACGCCTTATCTGCTTTGAACCAGTCATGCAATCGTATCCTGCAGTTTTTATGCTTTACTCTGTCCCAGTGAGGCTATAATTAGTGGGCAGCCTCGTCCTCTTCATCCATAGCAATGCCCCAATCGATCCCTGCTCTTAGGCTGCTTAATTACAAGGCAGAGATCTGTGTTTATGCAACGTGGTCTCAGAGCAATTAGTATTATTTTGTATGTAAATCTGTGACACTCCATTTAGTTTGAAATGTTACGTTAGGTTACATTATGAATGGAATAATGAATGTGCAATATCGTACGAATTAGAGGATGTTTGGTATCATACAGATTACTTGATCATACAATTACATACAAATTGGATGATGTATACTGTTGGCTTCTGAGAATATGAAATATATTTATTCATGTCACTGAGGGAGAGGGTAATGTATTACGTTTACATTATATTAGGTATCCTATTGAATTATTGAGTGCTTAGGGTTAGTGTCTACACCAGAAGTTAATGGTTATCTGTAGGAGGAAGGTATATAGTGTGTGAAATTAAGCTTGGAATGTGCTGAGTGCAGGGAAGCAATCACATGTGGCAGGCATTGATAAGGGGAGAGAGCTATGGGTTAGTGATGAAGGGGTCGAGGTCAAGTCAGATCACGTTAAGGGAGAAAAAAAAGTTTATCGACGTAATACTTAGTTTCCTGCGGAGCAGTAAATATACAATGTCTGTACATATGTGTAGGAGGAGACAGCCTAGGAGGAAGGGTTAAATATCAGTGCTTGTGTGAAAAGGTTTTTGTGTTTTTTAGTTTTTTACTCTGAGAAATAGAACCTAACACTACCGAACAAAAATATAAACTCAACATGCAACAATTTAAAATATTTTATTGAGTTACAGTTAATTTAAAAGTCTTACTCGAATTGGCTACGGAGGGGGGCGGAGCTAGCATGTTGGAGTGAACGGCTGTGCGTGAGAGGCTCCTGCAACTTTTTTGCAAAATAATCTAATTTAACCTACTTTATTGCACTTTTTACAACAAACGTTTCTTTCTAATACAAGATTGTAACTTTTTATATGAAAATGCCGAGTAATAAGCGACCAAAGGACAATAAATCCACAGCAGAGGCCTACTCCCCACTAAACAACGAGACAGACATGGCGGGAGGCACATGCAACAACGTGACACTTACAGAACTTACCCGGGCTTTGGGGGAGCTACGTGTTGCTATAGCTGAGGATCTTAAGGCCACTATTGCTGAGCTGGACACCAAAATCGAGAGCGTCATTCGAACGGTCGCTTCGCATGGCCAGAGTATTGTGGACCTTGAGAAAGCTTCTGAATTCAACGCTGGTAGGATCGACGAGTTAGAGAAGCTATGCTCGTCATTGCAGGATACTGTGCAGAGGCTTTCTGTGAAAGTGGTGGACCTGGAGGGCCGATCCAGACGTAATAACCTTCGCGTTGTTGGTCTGGCAGAGGGGATAGAGGCGGGCTCTCGC